>NW_022280145.1:145364-155498 GCF_004355925.1 Anarrhichthys ocellatus
CACACACACACACACACACAGCCCTGTGTTGCGGAGGTGGTAAATCCTGACTTTTACTTCATTACTGTGGGCTGTCCTTTCTACTTGTATTCGTCTGCCCCCCCCCCCCCTCCGTGTCCATACGACAAATAAGTGCTGGCAGGGAGCCTAGTCTTGCTCAGTGTGTGTGTGCGTGCGTGTGTGTGTGCGTGTCCTCTCAGTAAATAATAATCTCCACTTTCTTGGCTCTGCGGCCTCTATGAAGTGAATCCTGGCAGAGCTCCCCCCGGGCAGTATTTCAATGTCGGGGAGTTTCCACATTCATCATATCTGGCTTGGTGGGGGGCTTAATCTCTATTAATAACACTTCTTTGAATTACCTACAGACATCCCATTACTAACAGATGCATTCCAAGTGGTGCTTCCTCTGTCAATGGGATCGGCCTGGGCTGAGCTGCTGTGTGGAGGGACGGACCTCGGCCTCCGTGCTTTTCATCCTCATTACCTGGGAAGTATCCTCAGAGGGCTCCGGCAACCTACTAACTCACTTGCCCTGCCTCTTCCTCCAGACACCCTGCCTCTCACTTCCTTAAATTCTCCAACCGACGCCTCCATCACTGCACTTTCCTATCATTCAGCAAAGCATAGACCCTCAGTCTGGACCTTACTGTCTCACTGCGGATCTGCCTCTCATATATACTGCGTTAGGGATGCGGCCAGCGATTATTTTTACTTGAATGATTTTACACAGTTCAGTTTACTCATCAGCTGTTGTGTAATGTCTTCTGTGGCTCCAGAGGTTTCTTTAAGGCAACACATACATCTGTGTATCTGGAGTTCCTACCAACCCGCAAACTAAAATAAGACAACCCAGACCGTTTGTTTTGTGGGCTGTCTGGACCAGAAGACATGTGATTCAATGAGCCAGTCGGGTTTGGCTCCCCTTCCTATGTCACATGCAGGCTCGTTAGGATACACCCCATGACACGTCCGCTTTAAGTTAGAAAAAAAGACTCAGATCGGCCTCGAGATATTTTGCACAGAAAGTTTGCATTACAAACTGGAGGATTCAGGAAAGGTCTGATGAAAGATGCTGTCATATCATGGGAATCGTAGGATCCAGCATCTGTGGAGGTCGACCCACTCTAGGGTCTTAAAGTCAGGATATCTGGGCCTCATGCTGTGATGTTCATCTTTGAACTTAATCTGCTCATTATCTTCTTAATCTATTGATACATCCTTTGGTTTATTAAAAAATAGTGAAGAATGGGTAACTCTTAATTCTACATGTCCATAACTTCTGATCCTATCTATCGTTAATATCAGATGACATGGGCGGGGTCCAAAATCACTCATTGCTAACTATAAAGTGCACTCGATGCATCCTACACTATTTTGAATTATATTACAGAAAAGTTATGCTACATAAACTTTCAAGGATTATAGGTTTCAAGGATGATTTATCGTCATTGTGCAACACAAGGTTGCTCAACAGAATGCATTTGCAACATAATAAAAACATAATAAAACAATACAGAACAAGCAGTGCACTGCTGTAGGAACTTAAACAGCAGCAACAAAACAATCCTCTGCATAACATCTTAACATTAAACATCTTACACCAGGAATAAAACAAATACAAAGTTGTGACCATGGCATGTACTCTCTAGAATCCCATAATGCAATGTGTCACACCTTATTGATGTAACGATGGCCGTTGTGCCACTGTTCAGCTGTGGATGATGATTCTTACTACAGAGTGTCTCAAACATTCAGTAGAGTGAGAGAAGAGGGAGTGCTTGTTAAACAAAGTCAGAGTTCTTAGGAAACTTCTTAGGAGTTATGCACAAAGCAAGACTCTGACTCCAACGTACGTCTTTCAATTGTTTGTTTTATCCGACAAACTCTAAAAACTCAAAGTTAAAGTCATTGTTCAGTTTCCAATGATGTTAAACAGAACCATGAACCTAAACTTAAACTCCTGACACTGGAGAAGCTGGAAGCAGAGAATTTTATTTGTCAATAACAAAGTTGAGGATTTTCCCTCAATACAACGCTTGATTAATTATTTAATCATTTTGTACACTGCCTCGTATCTCGTAAGGTAGACACGCTATATTTTGACACTCCACCTCCCCACGGAGACAATTAAAGGATGAAGCAGAAAGTGCCTCTGCCTCTCTTCTTTCTTCCTCTTATTCCCTGTCTCCCTCCTCTTCACTCTTTGTACCCTTCTCTTTTGATAACGACACAATGTCAATGCAGCAACATCATCTCGCTCTCGTTCTCTTCATCCCTCCATCTCCCCACAGCTTGTCTTGTCCCCCCCTTTCCTGCGGTATAGAAACACCCCCCCCCCCCTCCCTACACGGTGACATACCTCCTCTCCGTTGCGGTAGATCAGCAGGTCAAAGGGAATAGCAGCCACCATGTCGATGAGGAACCAGCCCTTGAAGTAGTGGACGGCGATGCGCACCGGGTGGCTCACCACCTCGTCGTTAATGTTCACATATGTTGTCCTGAGAGGAGGAGTGCACATCATTTTAACATGGTTGACATTAATAGTTCTGATAAGACGTTTGACACTGTAACTATGAAAACCACTTTGTACCATTTACTTTAATAATCACTACTATGTTCGCTAATGCTGTGACTGATAGCTCTAACAACAGTTTGATGAGGTCAGAGCATGAGGGTCAAGGAATTAGACCTGCAGCATTGTGTATTTACTATGACTACACTGTGACTACTACTACTATACTGTAGACTCGTGTGTTTAAAGACAGACCTGAAGTTGATGAGGATGTCAATAATGAACATGATATCCACTATGAGGTCCACCACATTGAGAGGAGAGCAGGAGTAACCACAACTGTGCATGGCTACCTCTTCCTGAGAGAGGAGGAGAGAGAAGAGAAGAGGAGAGGAGAGGAAAAGGGAAGGGAAAGAGAGAACACAGAAGAGAGTAGAAGAAAAGACAGGGGAAGAGAATTATAGGCCAATGCCTTAAAAATAGAACAGCTCCGTCTGATTACCTCCTTCAAATGGATTAGAGTAGAGTTAAGGCTTTAGGATCATTTGCATACACGTGTCGACAAAACAATGAAGAAGTGACACAAAAATGGGGCTTTCAGCAGGATCCAGGCTGCGGAGCCTCAACACACTAATCAGGAGAGAACAAAAGCTACAACTGACTATAATATTACAAGAGATGCATGTCACAAGGAAGTGGAAATCATCGGTGTATGATATCACTTCATGTATCACTTTCTGTATCTTTGTTCTGCTCTAAGGATCTTATGTCGTACAGAGTCGTAAAGCCCACAGAAATGAAACAAGCTGGTCAGTGACTCTTTCCCTCGATGGGACCCCACCTGGTCGTTGAGGAGGAACGCGGCCGAGTAGGGAGTCAGGATGGCGGTGTAGATGACCAGCAGCAGGATGAGCCAGTCCCACACCGCCTTGAAGGGGCTGTAGTGCAACACCGTCCACTTGTGGATGCGAGGGGCCTGGAGCTTGTACTCTGGCAACACATCTGCGCCCAGAGACAGCACCTGGGGTAGAGAGACGAAAAGGGACACGGAAGAGATGAAGATAAAGGGGGACGAGGCTGCAGGACGGCCGGAGGAAACAGAACGAGAAGGGAAAAACAGACTACATCACCGTGAGACTGTGTGCATATAGCAGTAGTGTGATGGAGCTGAAACTACATGCACACACACAGCCTGAGCACGTATAGCGCCGCCATAAAATATACATCGTCTCCCGTGACACGCTCACTTGGGGAGCTGTAACAGCGTTTTGCAATTACAGCGATGGAGCCAGAGTCCTCTGTGAAGATGACAGGAGCGGTTCTGAAGGCACCGACCCTATTAAGGTTACCCCCCCAGGCAGCGTGCTCCCCCCCCCCCCCCCTACACACACAGGCACTTTGGAGATGCAAATGCACAGTAATGCATGGATAAAGGAAGACACACACAATTTGAAGTCGTATCCTCTGTTCCTCTGTCACAGCAGCTCTGACGCGATCCTCTCTCCCAGACGAACGACATCCTCGACGTCACAGCGCTGAACCTGCTCTCATCAAGACGGTGAATGACATCGGCCTGGGTAATGGTTCGGGTAGTCTAACAGTCCTGGTGTTATCGGATCCTACGGCAGCGTTTGACACATTCGACACTGTGGGTCATAGAAATACTTCTTGATGGACTAGACAATTGGTTGGGGTCTCTCAGTGACGGGTCCTCCAGCGGTTCAGGTCACACACACACACACACACACACACAAAGAGATCCTATTCTGCCTCACGCATTAAAACACACACCAGGAATGACATCTGGGGTATTATGGAGCCGTTCTAAGTAGCTTTGCAGAGATGGCTGCCCTGGATGCATCAGCACAGCCTGCCTCGTGTCTCGGCTTAATAGAATCACACAGTGAACCGCAGACGCTCGGCTGCTGCGCTCAAAGCAAGGGCAGGAAATGAAATAGCGAGCATTAGAGCACGAGTCACAAATCCCAGTTTTCGCTGACTTACGCCATGTGCCGTGCTCACACAATCAGTGTGTGCATGTGTCCGCCAATAAAGAGTGGAATAAGGGAGTGAGTGGAGAAATGCATTCACAACTAAGGGAGGCAGACTGTGGACCATAATGATGCTACAGTGTTGTCACATAGCTTACAATATATTGCAACTCACCAAAGATATATTACCTCTCAGACACATGTACTAAAAAAATACAAGACTGTGAGCTTCACAAAGATAGCATGCAATCTATAACACAGTCGGAAAGTATTAGAAGATGTTCATGTCATGTTATTTATTCAGCTCGACATGACTTCAAGTGAAATAGTGAGCATGCGGTGACATTTAAATGTGTTTACATCCCCATCAGATGAGCAGTGAAGGTAAAATGCCCGTTCATGCATAACCCACAACTCTAAACAGGGTCAGCAGCAGAATTAAGGGACCTGCTGAAGACAAGGAATGGGGACAAATAACAAGTGGTGTTAATGACCTGAGGGTCAAACTGTCATTGATATTGTAGCGTCATTCAACAGCCAATGTAAATGAATGGTAATGTCGTTAGGCTACGTTAAAGCAGCGTGAAACAGGAAAATATGCACATAATTATGAGGTAATTATCCATGTAATGAAATATACAATCCGTTAGTGAAAAACAGCTGACGATGTCACATGACCTGTAGGACAAAACTGGACCGCTTGTAATTTGTGTTTGCAGAAATTCAATTCAGAAAATGAGGGAATGCAGCAAGTTCTCCTAAATGATTGCTCAAGCGGCTTCTTGCATGAGGCCCAAAACTAAAGACATCCTCATCAGCACTTCATTCAGAACCATCCAATAACTACAACCTCCATTACTGTTAAGAGAGATACCGAATCCTGATGAATTCAGCAACAAACCTGTGCTCACATTTTGACAGTGTGCTGTACTTGTGTCCTGCTGTATTCCGTCTTTTTACCTGAATGTTCTAATCCCCTGGTTTCATAAAAGCTCTTTTAGTGGCAGAGGTTGCAAATAAGCAGCCACTATAAACACTGTGATACCTTCATCGGGGCTGTCTTCAGTCTGTATGTATAATGCATCTGTCCCCATTAAATAAACCATGAATAATAAATGCTAAACGTCTCCCCAATTCTGCACCAGCACTTTACTTAAGCCAAGCGATCGCTCCGCTCTTGTCAGTGACTCTGTGAGACTGTCTTCCCCAAAAAATGCATGTTTTCTATTTCCACTTCCCATTTCTATAAGATGCCAGAGCTCTTCAAACCGATTCACCCTGCATCTAAACTGTGTGACCATGTTCCTCCAAACCCCAGTGCAGCAGACCGACGGACACATTTGTATGTGGGAGGCAGCAGGCAGCAGACAGACTCGAGTCTCCGGCGCCTTCTCCAGAGAGAGGGCCGAGTGTCAGCGGTGTGTAACAATTAGGTACAAGCAAGAGTCTCACTCATGAAATGGAACGAGTAGAAGAAACACACCAGAAGCACTAGAAGGAAGTCCTGTATTCCGCTCACCTCCCTTTACCCGATTCTTTTTTCTCACTTGACTCGGTTCAGCCTCTATTACTCTTTACTACATTTCCTCTCGTTCCTGTTTCTTCCTGCCCTCCCCTTGACCTGCTAAACCCCTCTTCTTTTCTAGTTTCTACTTTTCTTCACGGCCTGGCTCTCTCCTCCTTCTGGCAATCCTCGCTCCCTCTCTCAGGCTCCCTCTCTTCCTCCACACAGTGTGCAGCCAAGTGACTTCTCACTAATCCTGCTATACCTATTGCCATTCAGCGTGCCTCCCGTCTCATCTTCCTTTCTTCTCATGCTTGAATGGCCGGGTTTTCATCCCTTTGGACGGCGCTTTCTTCCGTTGTGCTTTCATTCTTCAATTTCTCCCTCCCACTTTCATCCTCTCTCTCTCTCTCTCTCTCTCTCTCTCAGATGCCATCTCGTCTTCACCTACTGTGGCCCAGTGGCACACATGTATGTGCTTGGTTGTTAAACCATCTGTTCTATTAAGATCTCATAGCCCTCGATCTGTGTTTTTGCCTCAGTAGTTGTTCTCATAGTTACCAAAATTTTGGCGAGAAAACATTTATTTGATTTATTAAATATCAGCAAGAAATATTTCAGTGTGTGTCCTCTTTGTAATGCAGCCAGCTGTTTCATATCTAAGCCAAGTCCTCAGAATTCTGGCTCATTCAAAGGCTTTGTTTTCAAGTATTTATGAGTTTCTGTCCGAGCTTTTATCAAATCACACTTGTACGAGTCTTTTATTCTTAAAGATACTGGAACACTTCAGTGTTTCTTGGCAATGGTATGAATTATCAAAGAATAACTTTGATTATCAGTTGATTTGAATGTTTGGTTTGTGTATGTTATCGATAGCATAGCACGACATACAGTACATGTAAGAACTCCATAACTAGGGCTGCTGTATGTTGCATGTGCAGCAGTCAATGCAAACCTCCCTTCACTCAACAACATCAAGAGTTTACAGCCACGCTAGCGGCTCCATGATGAAAGCTGAATACAGACCTCGGCATGCTGACATTCTCATACTATTAATGCTAACAGGCTGATGTCAAGATGGTAATAATGTTTACCATGTTGGCCATTTCAATTACGTTCAAGTACAACTGAGGCTAATGAAAATGACAGTTCCGCAGGTGTTTGGTTATAAACCAAAGTACTGCCAGTTAAAAGGTCAGAGGATCACCTAAGTGATTAGGGTTCATCCTGAGAGGACCATGAATGTACCAAACTCATGGCAATAAGGTTAATGATCGTTGAGATATTTCACTGAAAACCACAAATGTCCATCTCATGGTGGAGGAGGGGATCATCAAATTCAGTAGTATTCATCCTCTGGGGACCACGAATGTCTGCAAATTCCACTGCAATCCATCCAAAAGTTGGAGAGATAATTCAGTCTGGACTACAGCAGAAAGATCTTTTGCTTTTCAGCACTCAACTCAAGGGCACGATATGACACAAATACTTGCATTATCTCGTGTCATGGACACATCTGTATCCAGACAGCACAAACGAACACGTTTACAGGTGTCAGCGGACACACGTGCACACGCGCCTGCAGTTCAGTGGAGTGGCCTCTCAGTTGTGCTTTCCCTCCTGGAGTAACTCGAGCTCTATTTTTAGCCGTCTGTGTGAAACTGGAAAACATTGCCGTGAGGACTGTTAAAAGTGCAGATGTCAAGACATATTGAAGTGCAGATAGGGCAGAGTTGTATTTGTGGACAGCACTGGAGGGAGACGACTTGGGGGGGGGCTGCAGATCTGACCGGCTGTGCTATGAAGACGAGATGTTTTTCTCACTTTACCCACAGCAAGCTCTTTTTCTTTTTGCTGGCATCAGTCAACAGAGTGGAATCCCCAGTCCAGCAGACAGCAGCGTCATCAGCTATTTCTGCATCACCTCTGCTGAAGTTTGACATTCATCACTTTAAATGCTGGGATTTGCCTGGACTGCATGTGACACACTGGGTTAGGTCAGTCTGAGTGTGCTGCTATTTCTAAATTAACTGCTCGGCCCAAAACTATTGAAAAATGTAATTAAATTAACATTTAGTGGCCATTTGAAGTCTTGGGCAGCACAGTAGGCTACATGCAGAAAGAATGGTGTGCTTTTTGTCTTTTAATTCAAAGGTAAAATTCAAATAGAAGCCAACGCTCAGGCTGTCCATTAGACTGCTGCAGTGTCTGTTCTACTTTATGTGACCCGGTGTGGTTTAGAGTGACAGGGGAGCAGACAGAGGTGTCAGATACATGGTATACTCATCTAAAACCATCAAACCTGTCTTATTCACTTTAGTTTCTGCAATGTCATATTTCAGTAAGATGACAGGGGGCAAATCCTTGAAGATTGAGAGAGTTTTTGAAACAGTTTAATTTAGCTGAGGTGGCTGAGGAGTAAACACTAAACAGAAGGAAACTAAAAGAGAGATGGACAGATAGAGAGACAGCTAACTAACCAGCCAAGACCTTTTAAAAATGGGAAAAAAGAAAATATCTGCTAGAATTGTGCAAAAACATACTTAAAGCTGGTGCCGAATACCCATCAGGGCTTCAGGACAGGCACCAAACAATCTGTCCCGATCAAACTGTCTCAAAACCAAAAGGAAATGACGTCAAATATTGGAGCCAAACCTCAGATTCCTCAGATTCTCAGAAACTGCCCTATTTATGTTCGCTGAACAATATGTTGACTGTTTCCAAACGCTAAGCTGTATCTGATTGATTACATCTGTAAAAGAGAGAGAGTGTGTGTGTGTGTGTGTCTAAGTGTTTGTTATCTTGAGATTATCCATTTAGTTTTCTTGTGTAAAACATAAATAACCAATGATATGAATTGTTTTTGCTTCAGCAATAATTAAAGAAGTTACTGAACATTCCTGTAAATAAGGCTTATTTGAATTTAATTGTGATGAAATATATAGAGGGAGGAAAAAGGAAGGGTTTCATTTGCATTTTAAACGTCATCTGATCCTTTGTCATTTCTTTTTTTACAGGCAACAAAGTGCAGCACCTTCATTCTCACACACACACACACACACACACACACGAGGTGTTCAGTGCAGCTGCAGTTTTAGAAAGGGTGATGACTGAACAGCCAGAGTCACCTCCATTATTAATCTTCAATCAGATCTTCTATCGGTGCAGAAGACTGAGCCACAGGCGCGCACACAGCTGCAGGAGGTTTAAACTGAGACTGCAGCAAACAAAGTTACAAAATCAAAAGGTGAGCGAAGCTGGAAAGTCAAAGTGCACGAGAACAACCCACTTTCTGTATCTTTTGAGCTGTAAAGTTTCAGTGAGGAACTTTTAACTGTTCATGAAACAGTCTCAGAAGCCTCTTTATGACCTTCATAAGTAAACGAGACCAGAGAGAAGATTGACTATTTCTATTTAGTCATTCTTAATGCTTCTCATCTGGGCCACCGAGTTGGATTCCGGCAAAATCTGATGAAATCATGCAGGTCCACCAGAAAGTCCTCCAGCTCAGACTCCAGCGGAGACATGCTCACAGTGGACAGACCAAGTTCCGGCTTTGCTGCCGCTTTTTGGCCTGCAGTGGGAAGCTCTGGCGGGTGGAAGAGCTCCACACCCAGCAGCAGTGTCTCCTCCTCCTCCAGGAGCAGAGCTTCTCCTCTCTGCTCCTCCGGTCCCCACTGGGAGCCAACATCGACACAACGCTGCTGGAGACCCAGGCCGTATTGCTGGACCCGCTGGAGAGAAGGGAAGCACAGGAGAACCAGAACCAGGGCGGAGTGGGGCAGACTGTAAAGGGAATCCGGTGCTGGAAAACACTACCGCTTTTGTCCACAGGGACCGCCAAAATCAACACAAAAAGAAAGTTCCTCAAAGAAACTCTAAAGAAAGGTTATCACATGTTTCTTATCACTTGAGAGAGAATTGGCAAAAACGTAGCGGTGGTTTACTTTGGGAAATATGCCAAAAAAAAAGAGTTACTGTACATCATCACAGTTGACGGACATCCTTAGCATTTCACAGTCACCGTGTAACTACAGTAAAACACTACTTACTGGTGCAAGTTATGTCTATCTTAAGAACTTCCTTTGGTTGTGTCTGATCAAAGAAAGTAGGGGGGGGGGGGGGGG
>NW_022280145.1:155598-158515 GCF_004355925.1 Anarrhichthys ocellatus
TAATCGGGGATGACAACGACGACAAAAATGGCATCTAAAGGCAGTCAGGCAGCACACACCATCCATCTGCTAGGGAGGGGTGTTGATGGTTTTTGGGTGGGTTCCATTTCTCACATTGTGTTCGATTCGGCTGGCAGGGACGCGTGTGTGGATTGGTGTAAACAATTACAGTCCAAGCACGCAGACAAATGGATACAGCAGCTGAAGACAGGAGGGGAAAAACCTCCTCTGAGCCCAGTTAGAGTGAGATGTTTAGCCAGACATTCATTACCATCTTTTCAAATGGCTCTTCCTTCCAATTAAGAGTGAAGGAGTTGGACCGAAGACATCTTCAATCAACTGAATTTAAACAGCTCAAAGCATCATGGGAGTGTGTGTCATCAACCGCAGTGGAGTCGATCTAGTTAAAAAAGTGTTCGATATTTTGAAATTGGGAGCACAGTGTACATTTTTATTTTTTGATGCTCTCTCTTTGATAAAACATGGACACCAAGCAACGCTAACACAAACATCTCACTCAAACCCTGCATGGTCGCCGTCGGTTGGGTCTGAAGACTATACGTTTTAGAATGAGGCTCCAGGCTACAGTAGCCGAGAGTAGCATTCCACATCCTAGCCCAACAGTCCACTGTGGAGTTGCATTGTGGGTAATGCAGATGGCAGGTTTTGACAAGGAAGAAGAGTGTGTGGAATGAAAGACCATAAAATGTAAATATGAAAGAATATATGTGGTTCTCCTGCATACATTTTGATCCCTTTTGTAACTAGAATTACCGCCTTGTGGTTGTGTGCCTCCCACAGTCTGTATATAAGAAGAGGAAGTAATCATTGCGACGTCACCCATTGGTTTGTGGTCTGCCGTTATGAAGCCTCGAGTACAGTGATTTCGCCGTCGCCATCTTGAATTACGGACATTGCCATGTTGTTTTTTTAACCATTGAACAGAAGTTACCATATTCGGAAAGCAGAGAAGTGACGTAGAGACGCCGTATACGTCTCTGGTAGAGACCTGTCAATCACAGTAGTCCCGCCCTAAAGCATCCCCTGCTTTATGGTCTGTTTGACTCTAAATGGACCATAATGTACTAAATGAACATCATGCTGTATAGCTCCAACGACACTTTTTGAACTCTTCACAATTCTTTTTTCTTCATTTCCTTTCTTGGTGATGTATTTGGGATTTATGCAAAAAACTACAGTTCATTGTAATGTGGATATGGGAGGTAAGAATCCTGTTCATCTTGGACAAAAAGTGTTTCTTAATTGAGATACGGTACGATAAGATTGTGTTAGGTAATAGCTTTGGCCATTAATGAATGTTGAGAGACAGGTGTTCAGGTGCTGATGCATTAAGTTACTAATACTACTGTATGTATGCATGACCTATAAATACAGTATATGCTTGTATGTATAAGTGTACTTGTGTATTTGTACAGTTATAATAGAGAAAGTAATACCATAATCAGCGCCAGTGAGCCATGCAGTGCAGAAGTGACGGAACCTCACACACACACTTCCTCTGCTGTGAGAGAGAGAGTGTGTGTGTGTGAGTTTGTGTAGCACTGCTTCGGGGGAAAGCGTGAAGTTACACCACCACTTTGACATAATATAGATTCGTTTTAAAAGAAGCAACAAAGGGGTGGAAGGAATGGGAGATGAAGAGCGGGATGAGGGAGAGAAAAAACATGGAGAGAGGGAGTGTGTGAAAGAGACAGAGCCAGTGGGCGAGACAGAGGAGGATGGAGAAACAGAGCCGAGGGGGACGAATAGACAGAGAGACAAAGAGCTGAAGATGTGAGAAAAAAAGGTTGGAAAAAGAGTGAAAAAAGGGAAATGAGAATAACAATGACAAACCTGTTAAGCCCAGTGGAGGCTGGTCAGCATGACACACACACACACACACACACACACACACACACGCCAATTCTAAAATAAAACAGATGTTAGTGCGTGCTTATGAACTGGAACATTTGGATATCAACGACAGCTGAGAGCTTATCTGCCAATTTAAGGCTGAGCTTTGCCACAACACAAAAGCACTGAGGTCACACACTGACTCCACACTCACTCTACTTCAAACAGGTTCTCAAACCTAAAACCATTGGAAGAGATTGAAAGAAGCCAACGTGAACTACTACAAAGACAGGTTTCCTGTGACACAGTCCGCACTTTCTTACTTCATCTTTTTTTTTATCATCATTGTGTCTGCAACGGCCACTGCTGTCCTGTTTGAGTCAAAACTGAAGCAGCTGTTGAAGACTAGCGGTCCCTACCGGCTAGCTAAGAGGAGCGATTAGTCAGCAGTCAATGATGGTATAAAACACTCAACAGGTTTTTATCAGGCTGATGATCAGTGGTGTGCAAGATTAGCAAGATTAGCAGTGGACAGACGGACATCCTCACACACACACAACCCAACTCATGATCCCCTCAAAAGATCTGTTTTTTAAGTCTCAAAGGCGTTCACATGGCAACTGGTTACACAAAGTACCCGTGGTGAGTTTTCCATCAACACCTGCCTCCTTTTTCAACACATGTCTCGATTCGCCGAAGTTGGAGAGCCTCGGCAAACACGGTCAATATTTCATGCATATTCAACCAGCACCGCTCCCTCTGCGCCCGTACTCGGTATTAGAAAGAGACCCGTCCTGTCGAGCACCGCCTTCAGACAACAGCGATGAAAATTTCATGGGGGCTTCAATTTCTACTGTAAACAGAGCGGCATTGTGAGGCCACCGGCACCGCAGAGCTCGCCGACTTTATTTTGGGAGCAATAGCTCATCTGTTTGAGAACCATTTAATAATGCAAAATCAAATCACGTCTGTTTGGTGAAGGTGCACGTAGCTCCTGACTCATCTGTTGAACGATGACACACACACACACACACACACACACACACACACACACACACACACA
>NW_022280145.1:158525-167528 GCF_004355925.1 Anarrhichthys ocellatus
ACACACACACACACACACACACACACACACACACACTCTCTCTCACCTTCCCACCAGGAATTAGCTAAGATTTTTATTTGGATCACATAAAAAAAAGAAAAACACACTATTGAAAAATCCTGTTTGAATGCAGCCAAGATGCACTTTCATGCCAATACGTCAGCCCACCTGTGGAGGAGGTTAGAGGCACATCTGGTGCATATATATATATATATATATATATGGTACGTTTTGTGCAGAAATCAAAGCGGAAAGACGGTGTTCATCAAAACAGGTGGTAACATGCCTGTCAGGGAGCATTGTTAGGATGCTGCAGGATGGAGGACAGGTGTTCACCGGCAGCTTCAAAGGATGTAAATATTCTGACAGCGAACAATGTGCATGTCAGCCTGTGTTCTGGTAATGACGTGCAAGCATCCGCTCATACACATTCAAACACTGGCTGTCTCTCGTCGCCCTGAACCGGAGCCTGTCAGCAGAAGGGATAAAGCCCACCCTAACCTTTTCTCAGCCTTGTTCCAACACTCACATTTCAAGGGAAGGGCTGGAGGACTTTACTCTGTCTAATAAACACGCTAGGGCTGCACGATTATGGCCAAAATTATAATCACGATTATTTTGATCAATATTGAGATCACGATTATTTATCACGATTATTCATTCATTTTAGGAACATCGTTTTATTGCACTTTCACGTTTAAATGAACAAGAACACTGCTTCCACTTCCATTGTTGTGCTACATTCTGGCTAATGTACAAATCTTTGCATCAAAATAAAACTTATACACCTGAAGCAAAATATAAATAACATTTTTATCCAAAATAAAGGGCTAACTAAAAATAAATATGCCATCACACGACACACGTGACCATCTGCTCTCTGTTCTGTTGTCTGTCTCTCTATTCTTCTACTAATACCGGAGTCGGCCAGTGTTGCCAACTCCTCAGTAAGGAAAGTAGCTATTGGCTGTCC
Source organism: Anarrhichthys ocellatus (assembly GCF_004355925.1). Classification (NCBI taxonomy): domain Eukaryota; kingdom Metazoa; phylum Chordata; class Actinopteri; order Perciformes; family Anarhichadidae; genus Anarrhichthys; species Anarrhichthys ocellatus. Next base: position 159,499 of record NW_022280145.1, read on the forward strand.
TAAAAGTCGCTAGAAGTCATCGCCAATTTGCATAATTGTAATAAGCGCTGTAGGAGAGAGGCGGGACCAGCGGCGGCTTTGCGCATGCGCGATTCATTTGCAGTCTGGACACGGAGAGTGCGGGTCTCCTCTTTCTGCAGCTGGGACTGCTGCGCGAGGGGCTACTGTGACACTAACCACCTTTGAGTGCTTTGAGGCGGCGGAGGGGCTCACGGCAGCTCCCGCGTGCCGAACGGTACGTGCTTTCACGTCAGAGTCAAAACACCAGAAAAGTCTCCAACACCAGAAAAAGTAGCTAGATTTGTCGCTAGTAGCTTTTGACAAAAAAAGTCGCCATGATTGTTTGGAAAGTCGCTAGATTTAGCGAGAAAGTCGCTAAGTTGTCAACACCGGAGTCGACTGCAGACAGAACTTTTTTTGAGGCTGCCGCTGCAGGGTGCGCGCATGACACCTCCCATCTCGTTCGCCCCCTGGTGGTCGGCTGACTGTTAGTTGAGGAAGCGCTTTTGATATGTAGCAGAGCACGCATTTTAAACGTCAATATCGCAGACGATCATGCTCATTTAATTGTGGCAGCCATTATCGTGATCGCGATTAAAATTCATTTAATTATGCAGCCCTAAAACACGCACACACACACACGAGGACGTAAGGTTTTGACATTGGCCGCCAGCTTTATCCTCCACCAAAAGACTACCGTGATAATAATAGACAGCGTCGCCGTCCACTGATAAGTTCACAGTCGGTGGACAGAGACAGAAAACGGCCGCTGCAGTCTGGACAAAGCAGAGGGAAAAAATACTGGATTATTCGAGTGAAGTATAAATGAAAAAAATGAATTAACGGTAGCTAACGGAAAATGCGGCTCCAATAATATCTTCTAACTTTGAATTTAGTTCTGTTGAATCCTAAGAGTCCCAACAAGTTTATGAATGAATGAGACAAACTCTCACAAAAAGGTTGCTGGTTCTAAATAAAATAAAAAGATACAGTGTGCGAGCCTTATATATAAGTTATAAGAAGTTAGTGACACAAACATTTGTATTTAATTGTACTCATAAATTATGTATTTATGAGCGGTATAGCCATATGATTTGCCCTTTTTTCCTAAAAATGACCATTATTTTGAAAAACCACATACCTATTTAAGAATTTTAGTATCAGTACCAAAGGCTGATAAACCTGCTGTGCCTGGTGACAGTTGCTGGGCCCTGATTGGACAATAGCTATTTGGGGGAGTGGCATATGTTCAATTAGGTCTCTCCAACACTTAGTCTGGTGTCATGGTTTTAACTACTCGAGTGTCAGACTGGGGATGACTTGACCGTCACCTCCCTCAGAACGACATGCGTGTCTGTACAAGCATACTGTTGCTTGCATCCGTTTTGTTTGTGTGCTTATGTTTATGCATATTCACCAATACGCCTGCATCAGTTTGATGTCTGCCTGTGGCCGCGACAGGCTTCCCGGCTGACCTTTTCTCTCCAGCTCTGACAGTTCCCATTAAGACACAACAAAGGAGCATATTTCTTCAGCCCCAATCTCTCTCTCCTCTTCTTCCTCCTCCTCCTCCTCCTCCTCCTCCTCCTCCTCCAATATTCATCAGCACCATCAGCGCTTAGGGAGGTTGCTCCCTCACACTCTGAGATATCTTTCTCCCTCTATGTTTGTCCCAATATCTCATCCGAGATCTCATCTCTCTCCATCTCCGTCCGTTTTTTTTTTTACCCTTTCTGAGTCTTCGTCTTGATCTATCTTTGCATCAATCCGCTCTCAGCTCAAATTTAAATCTCCTCTCTCTCCGTCTGATAAACTGCTTTCATCTCCTACTATTCAAAGCACAGATACGGTGGCCTTAAGTCCAGAAAAGTATATACATAGGAGATGTAATCTGTGCTCTTTTGGAGACATCGTTGTTGTCTTATACATTTTTGCAGAAAAAATAAATGTGAATATAAAAACACGCCTTACATCTTCTGTTCTCGTTACACCATACCACACTGATTGCAGAGAACACGTTGTGCAATGTTGATGTGCGGAGATATACAGTAGCTGCTGTTCATGTGGCATTAAAGAGATCAGAGGATGCCATCATGCATTAGTTCAAACTATGGAATCAGGCCAATTGAATAAAAGATGGTGATGTGTGAAGTCGCGGAGGGGCATACACTAACTCAGGGGAGGACTCGTGCTATGCTTCATGTTTGTGCGGTGAGCCTCGGAAGCATGTCATGCATTTATTTTCCCATGCGTATGATAGCGTTGTTCTCTGTTCTCTTAGTGTTTGCAGGAGTTTTTCAACTTTCAGACTGACATTAGATGCAGCCATCTTGCTTGCTATATTAGTGGTAAAAGTCAAGTTATTAAAAAGAAGTAAGTAAAGTTTTGTCATGCTGACAGGATGGATATGCGATAGGTGATATCGGGACTATGAATTCTATACACTGTAAAGCCCAATTTAATCTAAAAATGCTAGTAAGTGGACCTTTGGGTTTCGATTGTGTTTCCAAAGGTCAAGAATGAACATCCCTAATAGGGCTGCACCGTATGTTGTTTCAGCATCGATATTGAGATGTGTGCAAGCGCAAAAGTCCCATTGCAGGATGTGCGATGGCAGCAAATGAACTCAAATGTCACGCTACAACTTTTTTGCTGCTGGACACCAAAGGAAAACTTGCACGGCTCTCATTTTCCACGACTAATCCAGGGTTTCCCTCTAATTACCTACAGTCCAGATGGCCCGCCACAGTTTCTCAGTGACCACGTTTACATGCACCAAATATCGCGGTTTTTGGCCTTATTACGAAAAAGACAATATTCCTAATAAGCTGTTTACATGGCCAATGAAAATGAATATTCCACTAATAGTCCCATTTACATGCAGCCGTGCAGATTCCGGTTAACGTAAAACGACTCCATGCCGCATCCTCTTCACCGGGGGCCAGGGAACCCCTCCAGGATTGACCTCACAGGGCTACTGACCTGCTTGGTGTGGGAGGATCCCCTTGTGGAACCTCTCCCCTCACTGGCTGACCCTCGCTGGGATCATTTTCCATATTTCTTATACATATTACATTTTGTACTACCATGTCATTTGCAAGTGCAAGAAAAGTTATATTTTCATATCACAATATCTATATATTGATCTATCTATCCATACATATATACTATATATGAAAAAACATTTTTTATAATTTACACGTTCTGTGAATGCCCTTCTTCAAGCCTCGTCTACAGAGCATGGACAATAAGATTATATTGAGAGAACCCTGAAATATCTGTTGTGACAATTCTCACTGCTGTACCACTAGGACTTCCTGGGACCTCCTCCACTGTGGGACCTCCTCCACTGTGGGCCCACAGAGAGGTCAGGAAGGAGAGCGGGGCAGAAGACCGTAGACAGGACGGATAAGAAGACTCGGTCCAGTGCTCTCCGTGCATGGATGGTCTCGCTGTCTAGATAACAGCTGCTTGACCTGCCAATCGTCATGTACAATCGCACTGTTGGACCGTTTTGCACATGTGCAGCTATCGTGCCGAATCACAGCGTGCGTGCGTTATAAGCAGGAGTTCACATCTGTGCATGTTAGTGAAGATTTGCATGCGTGAAGACACACACGTGTGAGTCAGTGCTCGTGAGTCGGTGTGTGTAGACGCTGTTGTGCATTATGTGTGTGCCTGTATACACGGTGGCCTCAGGAGAGGCTGAGGGAAGGGATCACCTGTGATCATTTGTAGCATGCACATTAATACAGAGACATAAAGGCACACACACACACACACACACACACACACACGTCCTGTGGTTCCTCTGGGATCCGTACATGGGTACAAAGCTTGTCTCTTTGTCTCACAGCCTGCTTCACTAAGCAGCGTTCTAATTCACTAATTATTCTCCAAGTCACTCACATTCCAACACTTGGCGCCCGCCCGCCCCAAGAGGTCGTGCTGCAAAAGTGCTGAGTATCAAACCTCAATGAGTTCTGAACAAACCGGGTCAAAATAAAATATGCCATCGAGCGCTTGGACAAATTCTTGGGCCTTTTACTAATTATCTGATCAAATATCTTTCATGCGAGTGAAGCTAAAATGTTCTGACTTCATTTTATCCAGACAATGTTTTTTAGATATGAATAGAGCAGCAGTGTCATATTTTGTAAATTAAAAACAACCTAATTGGTAGTGAACATGTTCACACAGTTCCCAGCCAACTCTGGACTTGTAGTTTAAGCTCTTTTCAAGTTGAATGTAAAGCTCAGTTGCAAAGTTTGCAAAATCCAACCTTCTACAGTGCCACGATTTCCATACGTTTAATTCAGAATGGTAAATCCTCCAATCATATCTGCCAGTGCTCGCACTACACTGGCTTTATTAACAGCATATAAACTGGCCTGTTTTGAGAGATGTGGAAAATGTCCGAAGCACTCAGATCAAATGTGGCACACAGCTGGGTTTCACGTATTCCTGGGATCATATGGTGAGTTTAAAAGTGGCAGAGGACGACTGTGGGGTGAGTCATTTCTGTGTCGGGGAATTAGCTGGAGTGTTCACAGTTTAAGCGCTGCTGCTGCTGCTGCTGCTGCTGCTGCTGCTGCTGCTGCTGCTGCTGCTGCTGCTGCTGCTGCTGCTGCTGCTGCGGCGAGGCAGAATGCTGTGATATTTGTTGCACACATATTATCTCCCATGTACTGTGTCCGTCACTGTCAGACGGCACCTGACATGACAGCAGCCTCAGTCCTAGTTTACTAAGGTTTACCACACAGTCATTACACTGCACAACATATCTTACAACAATCACTGAGTGCATTGTCCCAAACATACAGCAAGTCAAACCCAAAGTTTAAAAGCTATATTAAAAAAAATAAATGCAGGGATCAGCTCACTTATTACCTGTCTGCCAGCCTTCCCACTCTCACTTTCCTACCTTCCCTTCTTCCTCTGTCTCGTTTGTATCACAGAACAACAAACAGCTGTTGTTGTGGTAGCTATGCTGGCTAAGGCAGGCGGCACCCCGGCTGGGCCGCTTCAATAACGCGTCTGGCATCACATTCCAGGACTTCAGAGGGCAATTTTGGGTGACATTCAAGTGTTGCTTCCTGGTAGGAAAGTCCTGTATTTGATCATCCCAGCAGCCTCCACACTCCCTCCCTCTCCCTCCCTCCCTCTCCCTCTCTCCCTCTCTCTCAAAATACAGAAAGTACAGCTCTCTCGCAGTGGGGCTACAGAGGCGGTGTGCATATTAAGTCCTCTCAGAAGGTTTCTTAATCTCAGCCAAGCCAAGCTGAGCCAGGAAAACACGCAGAGGAGATATCAGTTTTGGTTTTTTCCTTCCATGTATTCATCAACACCTCCACTGTGGTGAGGGCTTAGCTCCTCGTAATGCGCGCGCGCGCACACACACACACACACACACACACACACACACACACACACACGAGGAAATACATGTCCACAGAGAAACTACGACTTTGGGGAAAGCACCCTCACATGCAACAAACGCACTCAAATATTGATTAGAATGTCAGAAACACACAGTCCGCTGAGATCTGCATTCATCTGGTCACAGTGCTGCAACAACTTAAAGGGCAACACTCGATTCTTCTAAATAATTCCACTTGGGGGGGGGGGGGGGGGGTAAGGAAGTGCAGCAGTGGTTCAATTCTGTAGCATGAAGTGGACGTCCACAACGACTACCGAGCGGACACAGACACACACATCTCAGGGCTGGCAGGGAGAGTGGTGTGTCTTTGTGAAATGCTTCAGCCGCGTTGTACAGAACGTGTGTGGGAGTCGGAAAACGCCGGAGTTGCACTCCCTCGCCGTACTCTCTCTCCCTCTATCTTCCCTTCATCCTCCCTGCTTTGACCGCGCTTTTGTCTCACCGGGCTGTGAGTGAAGCCGCGTTTCCACCAAGAGGTCCCTGGTCTCTTGGTGGGACTACTTTTCATGGTGTGACGACCCTCCTCCTGTCATACACTGGGTCGGTTTTTCCATCTGTTACAGGAGTGGGGGGTCGTTACCAGGATGAGTCTCACCTGTGCCGGGGCGTGGCTCCTCCTTAAATACCTTTCCAGTTGGCAGCCCTGGGGGGAAAAGGAAGACCTGTGCTGATGGGCTCGCGACCACGGTTGCTGACCTTGTGTTTTTGGCATTATAAATAAAAGACTGCTTTTGTGCCAGCTCATTGTCTCCCAGTTTTTGTCTCAGTCTACGAGCCGGGCTGTGACAATGGAACTAAACTGTTCCTTCAGCCGACCGCTGTATGTGTTTCCATAGCGATCTGAAGACTAGGCAAATTATTAGTCTGCCAATGTTTGAAAAATCAACATGACATGAGAGGGCTGCTGGCAGTCGCAGGGTAAACACGCTCTGCAGCCTGCACTTCAGTACTTATAATACTGTACTTACTGTACTTATAATCAGTGTGAGAAACACCTTGATTGACACCTCAGACTCCCTGAACGCCTCAAGAGCAACATTTCGGTGGATCTCACTAATCTTATTACACTTCTTTGTCAATAAATTGTCTTCACGTCTCTCTGTGGACCTAAAGAGACCCCCTTTGGACAGATTTGATCCAGTGCCTTTTGTGAGAACCTGGATTAAAGCAGGACATCGTCTCTCCTCTTCTTGGGTACCAGCACGACAACTACAAGAAGCCAAGGTGTGTGTGTGTGTGTGTGTAAGTGGCCTTTGAGTTAATTAGATCAGCCTAAGTGCATGGTGTGTGTACAGCCTAGTTGTATATATTGAGTGTCTGTAGGACTTCAACATAATATTGGAGCACTCGGTGGGGGGGGGGACCCCGATTGCAACCAGGTATTTCGCACGCTGCTTTTAATGTCATCAAACTAAGAGAAATGCTCTTTTCTCATCCTACATCGACACTAGAGTACATCCTTGTTTTGGGGATGAGGCGGTACACGAGGTGAAGCAGCCGTGCTGTTGTGTGTTTGACCAATCACACATCCCCGCTCTGAAAGCTCCTGTATTTTCAAAGAGCACTAGACTCTGGTGCTTGCGGTGGAAACGCGATGGCTTCCTCAGAAGGTTCCTAGTCTCTAGGATCACAAGGACTGCTAGCTCTAAATGACCTTACTTATTCTGTTGCCGTCTCATTTAGTCCAGTCTGTTGATGTAGTTCTCACCACTAGAAATAATGACCCAAGTACACTGAAGCAGTCATCTCAGTAGCTACAATGTGCTGATCCACAAAGCCCCGTAGTACCAGTGAGAGGTACTGGTACTCACAGCTCAACACACTGTAACACCACTGCACGCAACCAAACACATCCAACACCATGTTCAACAGTCCGTTCTCTCGTTAGCGCCACGGCATATTCAGAAGCCGCATTCTCCCAGTTAAGCTCAGTATGTGGATCAGGCAGACTTCAATACTGAATGCAGCCGCTCTCAGAGCCTCATTCTTTACAATACAAGTTGTAGATTTAGAAAACTCTCTGCAAACTTGAACAGATTTTCTTCTGAACAACCTGAGACTATTATCTACAAACAGTAAACAATATCTTTCAGCAAGGAAATCACATCAAATGGGCTCATGTGAGTGGATACTAGGGCCCTTGAGACAAAACTTCCCCTATATATTACCATATAACCAAAATGATAACATGCACATATGTCTATTGCAAAGGTAAAGTGGCAGTTCTTTGAAACTTAGACACGCTGCATGAATAGTGAAGCAGAATCAAAGGCTGATATTACAGAAACAGTTCCCAGTGAAGAACTGCTGGCATTACACAGAGGACACCCATGTATGGTCAGAGATACTGTCGATGTGTGAGGGTGGATTCTCTCTTTAATTGCTTCAAAAAAACAAGCACATCTTGTGTAATGTGGATCCACGGCTGTGTCCTATTTCTGGGTTAGCCAAACTCTTGCATAACTTTTAACACTGGCAGCAGGTACATTTAAAACTGCTGGTGCTTTCAGGTGTCAAACAGGCCCTGTCTGAAAGCTGTGTAGGAGGGAGAGAGAGAGGGGGAGAGAGAGAGAGGGGGAGAGAGAGGGGG
>NW_022280145.1:167628-177946 GCF_004355925.1 Anarrhichthys ocellatus
GAGAGAGAGAGAGAGAGAGAGAGAGAGAGAGAGAGAGAGAGGGGGAGAGAGAGAGAGGGAGAGGGAGAGAGAGAGAGAGGGAGAGAGAGAGAGAGAGAGAGAGGGAGAGAGAGAGGGAGGGAGAAAGAGAGTGGAGACCGAGCCAGAATTGGAGATCTGACTGCCAGTCTGTATCATGACTACACACTCTGCAGCGGAGGTGAAAATGTGCTCCCTTATTGATCCGCGAGAGACGAGAGACAGGAAGATCGAACCTCAATTTGTCGTTTGTATTTCTTTGTACGTGGGTTCATATGCGGCCAACACCACACGTCTCTGGTCAGAGAGCTTCAGTTATCCTTTGTGTTGTCCCATCTCAAACGTAGCATCGATGACAAATGAAGTTCAATAAGTGGCGTTACTCTGAAATCAAATTAAACTTCAAATTTAGCTGGATGAACCAACAATCGTTCATTATACAAAGATCATGCACGCACTCTAGCCACAAGATGCAGTCGTGTGCTGGACTGTGCTCCATTTGTTTATGTTTAAATAGCAAACCACAGATTATAAGCAGAATTAAGGATGTTTCAGCTCTCATGCAACCCAACAAGTGCAGCCGTCAACTCTCTAAAGAACATTTTCTTAAAGCACTGCAGAGCTATTCAATTGTCAATCATATACATTGGATTGATTTGAATATCTTAAATGTACTTGGAGTGTGCACTGTGCAGCTGTGGTATCTGTGAACATATAAGTATTGGAGCTGGGCTCGGTATCATCGCTATAGAGACAGTGTGGGGGCTATGTTTGAGTAAAATCTTCAAGATCACCAACATTTGTCATTCTACCTTCATCTACTCTGAGAGTGATACCAGAATAAAACTGTGCCCATAATTCTAAGAAAAGAAAAAAAGTTGTATTATTCTTTAAACTTTCCTAAAATGTCCCAAAACCTTATTTGTTTTCTTAAGGCCTGAAAACCAACCTCTCCTTTTCACTGTGACACAAACAGATGGAACGCATGAATGTAGTGAGGGATCACAGCTGACTGAAGTTCACTGAGGAACTGTGTCTCCTTTCATCAGACATATGACATGCAGGGCGCTGGCCCCACTTCTATGTGTCCCTCGTTGCCCCGCTGGTTACGCTGACATGATACAGAGTGACTCCTCTTAGCCCGAGAGGCTGCGGGCCAAAGAACAAACCAACAGCAGCATGAAGGGACCGATACCAACACTGAGATCCAGTTGCCTAATCTTCCCGTTACACCACTGCATTTCATCAGGGACTACCCTGCTGAGCTGTGACCTTGCAAAACAATCACTGGTTTCTGGTCCTCACTGTCCAACTCTTGCCACAAAACTAGACGGATGGGCTGCCTGCGCTCTTTATCTGTGAGATGGTATGGATTTAAACCACGGTGGAGAATGAAGTGTGAGACTTAAAAAGGTCACAGCAACAGAATCCAGCCTGGGTCTCTGGTGGGAGAAAATGATGCGTCTAACTACGACATTAAGAATTGTGATGTAAAATCAACGACGCTCTACGGCCATATACTGCACTGAAGTGGCTTCAAGCTGCGTGTGACTGAACTCCATCGACAACAATCCTGGCTTTGTAGTACCCACTGTAGCACCATGGGGGATTCTCTAACTTTACAACAAAACAAGGTGAGAAATAAAACCTTTGACATAAATTCTCAGAATCCAGCCTCTGGTCCTTCTAATACACACTTTGTTCCCCCTACACAGACCTGTCCCCAGTCACCTCAGTTGTCCCTCTCTGTCTCACCTCTCTCTCTTCGGTGGGCAGGCGTTGTGGGCGTTCTCTCGCCTCCCACCCGTGGCGGCAGGGGAGCGGCGGGCCGGGCGGGCGCGGCATCAGAGCGGCCGGGCGGCAGCAGCAGCAGCGATCGGCGGCTTTGGCGAAAGTCGAGTGGTGCAGGAAGACGTCGAGGAGCTTGAGCAGCGACGGCAGGACCATGGTCGGGGGGGGAGGCCCCCCCTCCTGGGTGTCCGTGACCGCCCGCCGTTCCGAGACTTACACTATGTGGCGTCACGGAAGGAGGAGGAGGTCACAGTGCATAGGCAGCCATGGGAGGCGGAGTGTGGTACGGACTCATGCCTGGAGACAGGACTCAGATGTCACATGGAAGAGGGGTGATCTCTCTATTCCCCACTGTGGGTAAAGAGCATCTTCTCCGCTCTTCTTCGTCCTCGTAGGCTTCTTCTTCTCCCTCAAGCTTCCAAATGCTCAAAGCTCAGCATCCAACTATTCAACAGCCTCCACCCTGATGCAACTGGAACTCAGCCTGCCTGCTGTCTGTAGCTCTCCCTTCCTCCCGCGTGGATCAGTCCTCAGCTGGTTCCTCATCAAGCCGCCGCTGGCGTCACTTTTTTTGCACGTCTCAATGACTTTCTTCGACTGCCCCCCCTCCCCACAGCGATCTGTGCTGACGGCTGGCTGGCTTTTAACTCCTCCGAATCATTGAACGGATCAACGTGCAGTAAAAGAGAAGAGGAGGAGGAGGAGGAAGAGAAAAAGAGAGACTGCAACAGGATAGTTGGTTGCCGTTCAGCTGCGGCTGGTATTATTACTACTACTACGAGAAGAGAGACAAAGAAAGAGGGAGGGAGAGAGAGAGAGGGAGGGCGGGAGGGAGAGAGAAAAGGAGCGTGTTGTGGGAAGTGTTTTTGCTCAAAGAGAAAAAAAGAAATCTCTGCACAAAAGAAGATGAGATGCTCTGTTGAGGATAATCAGAGAGGAAGGAAGAGGGAGAGGTGCATACAGAGGGGGGTGAGGGAAGCTGTGGGAGGGAGAGAGAGAGAGAGAGAGGGAGAAAATAATGGTATATATGCATACACAGCGTTGTATGTGCTGGTATTTTGTGATCCTATTATTTTTCTCCACCCTGCAGTCAAGGGCTGGAAAAACAACAGTGGGCACACCTTATAGTATTATGCAATATAGTGCAACAAAGCTGCAAACTGGGGATTGAACGTGTGAAACCGTTGAAAGCTTCGAGACAAAGAAATGAAGGGCCGGTGTGTTGGATCACACTGATTGGTGCAGGTGTTCACGTGCTGTGTCCGTCCCCTGAGTACTGTATGTCAGAGGTCCACAACCTTATTTGCACCACGGACCGGTTTCATGTAAGACAATATTTTCACGGACCGGCCTTCAAGGTGTGGCGGAAAAACACAACGAAATAAAATGATACGATCGGCATGAAAACAAATATGAAATGCATAAATAAATACAACTCAGAATAACGCTGAATCAGTGGAGCCCTGAGCTTGTTTCTCTGCAACGAGACGGTCCCATCTGGGGGTAATGGGAGACAATGACACCCGCAGTCTGTTCCTGATGTCCATTCTACTCCGTTTAGTTGTGATTGCCGTCACTGCAGAACATCCCGCTTCACAGAGAGGATGTTGTTAATGGAAGCAGGGTTTTCAGTGCTTTAGTGGTGATCTCAGGATATTCAGCCTTGATTTTAATCCTAAACTCCAGCAGAGGTGTTGTCTCAAACATACTGTTAAGGCCACCGTCATTCACAACCTCCAGCAGCTGATCTTCCTCTGTGTTCTGCAGAGCGGGTTTGGCGCGTCAGAACTACTCCTGATGTTTAATCAGACTCCTGATGTTGTCTGTTAAATGAAGCTTTCTTTTAGTTGTAGCTCTTCTTCTGTCTCCTTAGTGGCCTTTCCTCTTTGCAAAGACGCTCTCCAAAAGTGTTTTACTCATTGTCGCTAGTTTGTGGACTTAATTTTTGAGGTAAGGTATCACGTGAGCGAGACGAGCGTCTTGTCATGACGCTCAGGCGGATGAAATTGGGAGAGAATCCGGTCATTTTTCAAAATAAAACATCTTTCAGACTCTGATAATCAATAAAACGGAAATAATAACATATTTATTCTTTCTGTGCGGGGACCACTGCTGTATGTGACAGAGACGCTGCAAACAGACAGCCAGGTTACATGCAGACGGAAAATCAGAAGCTCACGCGTAATGCATCCTGGTACGCGTAGGCCGTGCCGACACCACTCCACGAGGAGGAGAACGCGGCTTTCTCGGTCAACGCGCCGAGGGATTTATCGATTATATCTTCTACATTATCCATCGAGACTGACCTCTACGTAAAAAGGTGGCGAATATTCCCTTTAACAGAATGAAAAAAGTGACATTAAACTGGACCTGCAAGTAGACCTCCCTCTCGACTCTGCTATAGCTAAGCTAACCATCCAGCCTGCTCCTAGCTGATGTCCGGTCCCAGGAAAACTCAGGCTGATCCAGCAACATGGGGTCTGTTCTGGCATCCCGGATCAAGCTGCACCTGACGGGCAGTTCGCAGGACTCTGGATGGACGAGAGGAGGTGGACTCTGTGTTTATGCTCAAACATCGTCAATGATGATGGACACAGTTTCCCTGATTTTGAATGTTTAATGTTTAATGTAAGCCAAATTCAACTAATGCACTGCTGTTTTTGTTCTTACGTTTGTCGTGTTTTTACTTGTGGAGCGAATGGGCTACAACTATATTTCGTTGTGCATCCCCTGTGTTGCATAATGACAATGAATTATGCTCAAATAAAATATGCAAAAATAAATACAACAGAATGTGACTGTGGTCAGTGAGCAACTTTGCACAATTTCAACTGGCTCATATCCCCAATACATCAGTTACTGTAGACATGCAGTGACAGATCCGGAGTATGAGGGATAATAAGGGTCTTGCCCACTGCCGGACTGAGTTGTTTACTGAGGCAGAAGAGGCAGCCAGTATTAATGCATGATTCCCCAAACCAGTGGCCTTTGCAACCAGGCTGTTCAGAACCACATCCCATGGCACAGACAGAGAGGGGGAAGCACCGACTCATCCCAACAGTATGGAGGACGGATCCTGGAGTGCAAGAATACGTGGACGATTTGTAGAAGACTTGTAGGCAGGGGTCGTGTGTGTGTGTGTGTGTGTGTGTGGGGTGTGGTGTGGTGGAGTGGGGTGTTGCTCCCAGGGAATATTTCTCAGCCACTAGAAATCGCTGTGACAGTTACCCATACTGCACTCTGTCCATGTGTGTATATACAGCCCAGGCGAGACGCTTCTGACGCTGTCTGTTGTTCAAGAGTGGCTTGTCACAAGGAATGCGACAGCTGAAACCCATGTCTTGCATACGTCTGTGCGTAGTGGTTCTTGAAGCACTGACTCCAGCTGCAGTCCACTCTTTCTGAATCTCCCCCACATTTTTGAATGGGTTTTGTTTCACAATCCTCTCCAGGGTGCGGTTATCCCTATTGCTTGTACACTTTTTTCTACCACATCTTTTCCTTCCCTTCGCCTCTCTATTAATGTGCTTGGACACAGAGCTCTGTGAACAACCAGCCTCTTTTGCAATGACCTTTTGTGTCTTGCCCTCCTTGTGCAAGGTGTCAATGGTCGTCTTTTGGACAACTGTCAAGTCAGCAGTCTTCCCCATGATTGTGTAGCCTACAGAACTAGACTGAGAGACCATTTAAAGGCCTTTGCAGGTGTTTAGAGTTAATTAGCTGATTAGAGTGTGGCACCAGGTGTCTTCAATATTGAACCTTTTCACAATATTCTAATTTTCTGAGATACTGAATTTGGGATTTTCCTTAGTTGTCAGTTATAATCATCAAAATTAAAAGAAATAAACATTTGAAATATATCAGTCTGTGTGTAATGAATGAATATAAGAGACAAGTTTCACTTTTTGAATGGAATTAGTGAAATAAATCAACTTTTTGATGATATTCTAATTATATGACCAGCACCTGTATATGTGTATAAGTGTGTGCAAACAGTGCAACCGTGGTGAGAGGTGAAAAGAGGCGTGTGCCGTAGCTGACACACACACACACACACACACGCATACACACACTCACACTCACACACACACACAATGCTGGTAAAGGTCACAGAGCAGTTAGTCTCTTTATGCGATGCTAGCATGTTAAAAATAATAATAATAATAATATCTTTGTATCGTGTTGCAAGTGTTATGTACGTTGTTGAGCCTGATTTAGCAGACTATTCTGATACATCTTTGTCCAGAACTGGGCAGTTTTTCATCTCATCTTCGCAGATGGCCTACTTATCAGACCTGTTTACCAATCAATTTGGTGTCGGTGCTCAACTGGATGGGAGCTGTCAAAACTTTCTTTTGGGTTTTTTTGAGTGACTAACATGTCCTAAAGTTTGCAAAAATATGGGTGCTTTATGCATGGTTTACAGGTTAATTACCTGCATGCATGCATGGTGTGTGTGTGTGTGTAATGATGGTGAGAGGGAGTGAGAGAGAGGGAGAGCGAGGAACAGCAGCTTTATAATTAGGCTCTAGCTGTCTTTGTGATAAATGAAACTGGTTGTGGATTTGATGGGCTGCTACTGCTAGTTACAGGACCCGCAGCTGTAACACACTGATGCACACACACATAGAAAAACATACCAATTTGTACGTGTGATGTCTATGTGATTGGTTTTTGACCGACTGGGCTAATTATTTGCCAGCTGGTTGGCTAACTGACTGGTTACTGGTTACCGGTTGGGGTCTTCATGGCCTCCCACCTGACTGACACTCTGTTCTAAAGGCTGGCCGGCCCTCTCTGTCAGCTCAGCTTGTGACTACGGGGTGAAAATGATGCTCCAGGTTTTCTGGGACAAAATCCCAAGAAAATATTAAAAAATGAAAAAACAGGGAAAGAAGAAGGAGAGGAGAAAATTGGTTGAGGGCTCGAGCACAGCTGGTTCTTTACATATGGGGGACAGGTTGCCTGGATACAAAGGAGAGAAACTCTAATCTAAATTTAAACCTGGAGAGTAGCTGGTAGTGAGATGAACGAGTGAGAGAGGACAATGGAGAGGTGAGAGAAGTGGATGGATGATGAGTGATGCTGTCTTTCTCTCTATTTATCTATCATCTATCCATCCATCTATCTATCCATCCATCCATCTATCTATCATCCATCCATCCATCTATCATCTATCCATCCATCTATCATCTATCCATCCATCTATCATCTATCCATCCATCCATCTATCATCTATCCATCCATCTATCATCTATCCATCCATCCATCTATCATCTGTCCATCCATCTATCCTTCCATCTATCATCTATCCATCCATCTATCATCTATCCATCCATCTATCATCCATCCATCCATCTATCATCTATCCATCCATCTGTCATCCATCCATCCATCTATCATCTATCCATCCATCTATCATCTATCCATCCATCTGTCATCCATCCATCCATCAATCATCTATCCATCCATCGATCTGGAGATAAAAAGAACAACAGACAGAAAGACATAAGGAAAGACGGATAGAAAGAAAGAGGTTGCGGGTTAGCAAGTAAAGCTCTTCCAGCTAAGTTCCTCATCAAACATGCATTGTCATCATAAAATACTTTGACACACACACACACACACACTGCACTTTTCTTCAAACAAGACTATCATGACAAACACACACACACACACACACACACACACACACACACACACACACACACAAACTCTGCCCCGGGCAAGCATAATGGTGCGTTCCATGAACTGTGGTGGGATGGGTGTATCTGGGAGGCAGCAGCTCCCCTCCCTGGCCGGGGAGTCACAACACAGCACGCGGCTGTGTCACCGTGACGACCGGGGGAAGCCGGTGAGGATCCAGCAGCCTCTCCGTCTTTGTCTTATTGCCTTCTTGCTCATCCTTTTCTCCGCATGTTGTCTGACGTGCTCTCCCTGACTCCCCCTCTGGTGTTGGGTGATAAACTGAGCCACTGGCAGAGCAGGGTGAGTACAAACCCTCTAAATGGCTTGTTCTACCACGGGTTGTGCTCCGTAATTGTTAAGGGGATCAAAGTGTGTTCTCGAGAAGATGTCATCCTGACGTCTACATGTAGTAAATGGAGAACCTGCCCCCTCAAAAGGTCGCTCTCAGCGGCATCACTCCAGTTATCAGACTAATGGAACAGCACTTAAGATGGATCCCCCCTAAGGGAATGAAGGCTTGTTAAAATGACTAATAACACGGGGACATCCTTAGAGCTCCCAGCATGCACTTGGTGTACGGCAGGGAGACACCCTGAACAAACTGCCAATCCATCACAGACAGAGAACTGTCTCCAGTACTTTTGATCAGAGAGTCAGCTTAGAAACAGACAGTGGGCTGATGATTATGGATAATATACTGGGGATATGTGTTTTCGTGACATCCCGATGCTGGTAGGTGGGGTATCCTACTTTATGGACAGGAACGCTTTCATTCTCTTAGTTTTCATGGTGACAAACTACAGGAAACGTTTTCCACATCTCTATCATGAGTGGTTAAGGTGGATTTAAAAGTCTATCAAATGAGCTAAAAGCAATGTTGGATTATAATATCAAATTTGAAAAATACTCCTCTGCATCATCCTTAACTGTTGCATTAAAAGCCTCCATCAAATCCCTAATGGGAATGTAATGGCCATCAAGTCATCCCCTGTACAGTAAATCCTCTGTTTCTAGCATGAACGTGGTCTTCCAACCAGAGACAGGACGAGGTGGACACTTCGGTCATGGTTGTAAAAAGTCCCACAATATCCACCACAGTCTGAGGGGTATCAATGAAAGCAGGCGTACTGTCTGACAAAAGTGATGCTGAGGCAACAAGTAGATGTACAGATAAGAGGTGAGGTAAAGTACTGGAAAGTGTTAGGACTAGTGCTGGGCGGTATACCGGATGAACCGGTATACCGCCCAGCACTAAGTTAGGACTATACTTTGATAGATATGAAGAGAACACTGCGTGTATGGATTTCAGGAAAAAGGGTTCAGAGGGAGCACCTATGAGCATTAATCACACCATGATAGTGACGTGATTAGTGAAGCGAAACACAATGATGTAGTTCATTCATTTGCGGCTTGAGCTGGTGATGTATAAGAAGGAATAAGGTGAGAGTGTTTGCTTTAAATACAAACCTAAAAGAAGCCACTTTGAAAGACATGTAGCCACATACAAAGCTAATCACACACTGTGGATGGGAGGTGTATTTGGGTTTAGTCCCTTTTTCTGCCAGGATAACAATGCCAAAGAAAAGCCTCTTTCACACTAACATCACTATAAAGGCAGTGGACCGAGTGAACGTGGTTAGAAGAGTGGAGTTATTGACTCTCTCTTCTTCTGCCCATCAGGCAAAATGTAGACTTTTGGATGATGACATCAACCGGTGAGATCTATAAAGCTGAGCCAACGCCGCAGGTGTGGGACTAGTGTTGAAACCTTGCATCAAACATTAATCTGGCTTAACCCTTAGGGCCCCCAATGATTTAAGAATGAGGTCCGTATTAAAGGCAAGCAGATGGGGAGTGAGATATGTTTGGATGAACACAATCCCTTCTTATGGTTTTAGAGTATGGTGAACGTGTGCAGAAAGGGAATGTCTGTAGATGTGCAGAAAACCTTCAGCTGTGTGTGATAATACTTAATGATATCAATCATATCACAGAGGCCAGCTGCTGGCTTGGGGCCAGAAATGACATGGTGTTTGTAGGTCTAGAGGTGTATAGTAAGGTTTGACTTCTACCTGTCTTTGATGTGAGGTGTTTAACTTAAAGCTTGGGCTGTCAATCTTCTTCTTGTTGAAATTCTCTTTACATCCCGACAGCAATTGATTGGACGGACCGCCTGCCTGTCTATGTGCGTGCACTCACCGCACGTCACCCAAGTCTTCCACAAGCTGCTAGCTTGACAGCCAACAGCTAGCAGTCATGTTGGTTGTTAACATTAATAGTGATACTTTTGGGGGCGGGCTGTCAGTGTTGCCAACTTGCCGACTTTCTCGCTAGATTTAGCAACGTTTGGAGCTAGCGGTGCTAGCTACGTTCATTAGATAATAGTTGGAAACACAGTTGGGTATATTATTACTACCGTACTCTTGCTAGTTTCTTAACATTATCCAGCCCAGCTTTAACAGTAATAATGAACACAACCGACACACTGCAAACTAAATAGACTTGCCTTCATGAGGAGGCGTTTATCATTTGTACAACTTGAGGGGAATTGATTTGTTTTTCCTCCAAATGACCTGATGCACCTACCAGGAGGTAGGGAGGGTGTGCAATGTATCACAGGGAGGAAGACCTATGAGTATTCTTGTCTTCTGTCTTGACGTGCTGTGTGTTTTGGAGCGAGTGGGGGTGAAATGTCAGAGCATGTGATTTTTCAGGACGTCCAATTTTCTGCATCCATTTTCTTCAATGTTGTTTCGAAGCCATTTGTATACTGTGTTCTGTGGTATTTATACTGTGTCCTGTGGTATTTATACTGTGTTCT
>NW_022280145.1:177956-182273 GCF_004355925.1 Anarrhichthys ocellatus
CTGTGGTATTTATACTGTGTTCTGTGGTATTTATACTGTGTCCTGTGGTATTCATACTGTGTTCTGTGTCCTGTTTATAAGCGCAGGACCGATTTCTACCGACGGAATGCGTTCCTCTTATTTATGATTTATTTGCGTCTGTACGTATTGAAATTGTGACTGTGACATAATTATTAAATAACCCAGAATATGATTATGGTTTCTCTTGAATACTGGAACTCATTTATTAGGCTTCATGTTTCGAGGGAAATCTAAATGATATAACTCATCAAACCCGACATTATCAGCCTCACGTGCCACACTGGTTTTCCTGCTGTGTGCTGAGCACCAACTGAAAATAGAAAAAGGTGAGCAACACTTTGATAAAAGACGTTGGGTGAAGAATGAGTAGAATCGGCACAGACTTCCAATGGCGGCTGTCATACGTGGAAGTGGCTCTCTGACAGATTCCAATGTTCTTGAACTGCACTTTGCTGGAAACATGCAGCAGCTGAGGAACTTCTGGAGTAAGTGTCCATGTCTTAAACAATATTTAATTTTAGATGTGTGTCGAGAACGGTGAACGCCAGAGGAGACAAGGAGGGGAGAGGAGAAGGAAGGCACCGAGCTGCCTCTTGCTTCACTGGGAATTCACTGAATTACAAACTGCCATCCAACCTCCAGGCAATGCCCCCCACCCCCACACACACACACACACATCCAGGCAGACGCTGGAAAGCTATGATTCATTCAAAATCATATTCACGTTCCAAGGCCCCGAGATGAAACTGGGCATCCTTTATCATAGGCAAGAAGAACATTCGCACACATGTCACTCATGTCAGGTCGGCTCGCACAACTGTGCAAGTGTGTGTGTGTGTGTGTGTGTTCACTCATAAATATTCCCTGAAAAGAAAGAGAAAGTTGGAATGAGTGGAGAGTATCGTTGAGAGGGTAGTGATGTTGGAGTGTCAGTCCGAGATGCACATTTTGTCGCGGTATGACACAGTATGTTCTGCAGGGCGTTTTTAAGCCCGTGGGCGGATGAGCTCTTTAGTGGAGTGTCTGTTCCTGGAGACTGCACCGTGTCTCCTCGTGTGACGTAACCGCGAGTTGATAACTTCTCTAAAACACTAAAGTGGATGAGCAGCTCTCAGCTCGGCGGCCTACTCGGTCTTTTGACTGGCTGGAAAGATGCACACCGTGTACTGAGATGAAGTCTGCCTCCATATAGGTTCATACACACAAATATTCATAAGTGATCACATGGAAAATACATCATTGGCCCCGTTCTCTCCCTCTGAAAGTCAAGTTGTATGGGGTTCACCTGTAGTCCATCACTGCTGTATGTTACTAGTTTTTCACTTGTTTTCTTTTATCTGGGTAAAGCCATCAAATTTGATCATTTAAAAAAAATGATGAATCCATTCGTAACCATTTTGGCAAGAGTAACAACCCGGATTCGTGGCTAATATCTCGCAGAGCTTGATGAGCCACGCTATCATCCTTTCGAGGCAGCTCACACTATTGGTAACCCCCACGAACAATTTATCGCTTTGATGAATAGTCGTGGGATGAGCGGCTGCGGTGGCGACGCTCCTTGTGTGATGGGAGACTGCGGCCAAAAAAAACAAGAACCCCCCCGAGCTCACCCGAGAGCGACGTCCATCTATCAGTGGAGACACCTTCCTCTAGTGTAATGGTAATTTTTTTACGTAGTATATATTTCTATTCAGTAATTTTGCTCTGAACTTTGTTGAACTTCACCGTGTCTCTGTTGTGCAGAAGAAGAGTTCTCCCTCTCTGTTCACAAAGATAACTAACTGTGTTGTATGAGAATGTTCCAGCACCAAGGCCTTTGGGCCGCTTGCTTTGGTTAATGGCCGCTTGTTGTTCATTGTTGTTCAGTCTGAGACCAACATGTCTGTAACATTGGCCATCGGCCCCCACCTTTGCTCATTCTGTATAAAGAAAGCTTGTTCACTTTTTTCTTGGTTCTTCCTCACTGAGACTGAACGCATTCTGTTGTGATGATTGAACCTTCTCTGCGCAGAGAATAAATACTTAAAGACCACCTGGTTTTTGTTATTATTTATTTCAGCATTAAAAAACGCACGCAAAGCGGCTATAGGAATATTTTCCACCACACTAGTGACGGCAGGTTAACAACTGGCCTCCTGCAACGAGGACTAAATAAAATATGTGATCATGTGCCGTACACCACAAGAGACAATTTCAACATGTCCATCAAAAATGTGGCTCGAGGAAATCTGCACTGAGATTTACCCGACATGTGATTCACTGACTTGTTAGAGCCAGTAAACCTCACACGATGCAGGACAATGAGAGCTACCACTAAACTCACATGCAGTGAGCGCCCGGAGCAGATATCCAGTTCATTCAGATGACTGGGGAAAAAATGAAAACCCCAGCGCTTGCCTCATACTTGAGCGAAAGCGCTGACTATGAGATGATGCAATAGCAGCACTCTGAAGAGGAAGAAGTCTGAATAATGCCAGAGCTCAAACTCCAATTACAAATCTGTAAAACACAGAGCTCATTAAAAAACGAACTTTTGTGGAGCAGGGGTCGAAACAAGACGAGTGGTTGTCGGACTGTCAAGAAAATTGTTGAGAGGTAGTTTAGAGGTACAAGGAAACACTAATTGGGTCTGTGTGGCTCTCTTTTGGGAAAGCATTGGTCTGTGTGTGTGTGTGTGTCTGTGTGTGTGTGTGTGTGTGTGTGTGTGTGTGTGTGTGTGGCTTGGCCCACAGGAGTACAACCTCCCAATCCTGGATATAACTCACCCACTCACACACACACCTGATACCGACCTATAGGGATAACAGAGGGGGTTCAGGGAGGAGGAACAAAGTCGAGAGTGTGGAATCCCAGCATGCATTGCCAGACTCGCACTATCGACCAAGTTAAGGATGAATCAGGCTGCAGCAGCACAAGAGGAAGCAGATCATTTCTCTCCCTTTATCATCTCTGTGTCACCAATGCTGCCGGGTAAATAAAAAAAAGAGAGAAAAAGAGATGGAGAGATGAGCGGAGAGATGAGCGGAAAGAAGAGCGTCACCTCCACAAGGGAACTAAGTCAATCACGATATGCACTGTCATTGTTCACAGCATATGCATAGCAGGGAAAAGCCAGGTGTAATCAATAATGACATTAATGATGCTGCGTCACATGTACTCTGTCAGTCCCAGGGCTCCTTATGCAGGCTGGCTCATTGATTTGACTATATGAGACACTTCTCTATTGGTTATGATAAGACGGTACCACACAAAGTAATTGTTGTAACAGTTGTTAGAGGAAAGACGCATTCTGTACATCTTATCCACACAAAGACAAATTATTCAGCACATTGCATACGTAGCACCCGCTGCAATCGGACAACAACATCACAACATCTGTCCACAAGTTTAAAAAGAGCAGATCACCACTTCTAAGTCTGGCTTTATTCACAGTTTTCCAAACACTAGATAACACATGAGAACACATAGCTAATATAGCAAGTGTGGAGTAAATGCAAGAGCCCCTGCTATTATCTAGAAAACACATCTGGGCTCAGGCTGCATTTTTTATTTTTTTAAAGCCAGGTGTAAATGTGGTGGGAGAGACGGGCAGAGCAAGAGCAGTGAGGTGTGAAAAGAATAGGGAGGAAGTGCCCCCCCCCCCTCTCTCTAATGACAGAGGAGGAATCGTGACTGGTGTGCAATTATTATTATTAAAAACATTCAACGTTCCCAGTGTGACGTCGGATTCATCGGGACAAAGAGGCAGAGATGTTTGACAAGTCAGAGTCAGTAATGGGTTGTGTGTGTGTGTGTGTACGTGAGAGAGAGAGAGAGATAGAGAGAGAAATTCAGGGAGACGTGAGAGCTGCTGAGGACAGGTGAATCATCGTTACGATGTAGGAGGCAGACCTAAAACCTAAGAGACCAGACACACAAACCAAGTCAAACGCACACACAATCTGAGATGAACTACCTGACTGACTATTGATTGGATCCTAAGGGAGGGTCTTGGCAACTTGTGTTGCATGTGTGGGTGTGTGTGTGTGTGTGTGTGTGAGTGAGAGAGTCGCTGAGGAAGCAACAGAGAGAAGATACAGACTAACCTGTCTGAGTACGCGCTGTGCATCGTGTCCCTCACCTGCATGTGCACACAGACCGCTGTGATGTGATGGAGAGCCAATGAAGCTGATGCAGAGGTGTTGGTGGCAGCTGCAGTCCAGCCAGAGTGTGTGTGTGTGTGTGTGTGTGTGTGTGTGTGTATGTTTAGCACACACACACACACACACACACACACACACACACACACACACACAC
>NW_022280145.1:182283-225905 GCF_004355925.1 Anarrhichthys ocellatus
CACACACACACACACACACACACACACACACACACACACACACACACTCAAGCTGAGGTGCTAAATAAAATAGCAGATGTATTAGGCTCTATACCGCTGAGCTGGCACCGTCGCTTGAACACACAAATGCGTACGTCAACCCCCCCCACACACACACACACCTCAGAGCCCAAACACACAAACCAAGTCACACGCACACACATTCTGAGATGAACTACCCATCATTAAATCATGTAAAATGTTGATTCCTCCACCTATCTGGTTTGATCCTCCCTCATTTGCATTTCGTAGAGGTCATCTTTAGTGCAGCACAACATAAACTGTCAGTGTTAAAGTATAAGTATAGGGGAGGTATGAAGCTCCATTAATCTGTATTTTTATATTACTAATGAATCAAATCACTGTCTACAAGCCTTATAGACCAGCTGCTATAATCAAACAACAAAGAGATCTGCATCTGCCAATATGGATCATCAATAGTAAAAAGAAAGGCTTCAGTTAGTTGCACTGCGCACTAGCTTGAATCTGTTTATCAATTGCAATTGTGTGTGCGTGTGTGTGTGTCACATTATTGATCCCAAACTGTATCAATGGAACCTCTATTGGAGGATGACTTTGTTGGGCTGCGACTCTTTATGTGCAGCTTTGTAAAGCAAAGCAAGACAACTATCACAATCACATCAGTTCATTCCATCGGTGGTAAACAATTTACAACGCAACACCTCATCGTGAATTCTCACCGCCACGATTGGAGCGCCAAAGCCCTCCTTAGATTCCTTGTCATTAAAATTCACGGCTTATGAAGTGAGCTCTGATTTCAGTTTGTTGTGTCTGTGACGAACGAGGAGAAAATAGACGGCGATGCACCCCGTAATAATCTACCAGTGACGCACGGCCCGCCGACCTCTCATCAGGGGTTGTTTTTTTGCCATTAGCATGGTATTGAGTCTGGTGTGATCAGAAATCACACATAATGGCCTGTATTGTAAACCTGCTGATAGCAGTGCATTGACATGTGCGTGACCTCGTGTAAAATTGCTGCTACATGTGCGTAACTAGTAATCAAAGTGGATCAATCAATGACCGAATGAACCAATGAATCAATGAATCAATGAAGAAATCAATTAGAATGCAGCCAACCAAACCTCCACGCCATCAACTCCTCCTTTGAGCACTTATCCTTAACTCTGACTGACTGATATTACCTTAACTTTTAAAAAGGTTAAAAACAGCAGAAAAAAAAGTAACGCTACATAAACCTTACACAATAAACCAAACATTAGTCCACAAGGACACCTGCTCCTACTCGGCTAACGTCTTTCAAAGGCCAGAGAGCAAGTGTCCTTAGCTGCCCGTAGGCTTCAAAGTGTCTCCCGACTGAACCTTCCAGAGAACAACAAAGTGGAGAGAATGTGGACGAAGTGAGAGAAAGAGAGAGTAAAGATAGAAAGGGATAGGGTCAAGAACGCAGCACCCTGGGGTGAGCTTAAAAAAACTGCCTTCCTCAAGGGATGCCGCTCACATGCTCAGACACGCAGAGGCACAGTGAGGAGTAAAGGGCAAACAAACAGTTAGACACAGATGAACAGAGAGGGCGATGAGGCCTGGATGACTTCCACTCTATATGAGAAAGAGGCTGCACATGTGGGCAAGCTGCTGTGTACATGTGTGCGAGAGAGAGGGAGGATACGGAACGGTGAGGGGAGGGGAACGCTGAATGAGATATCACACACTTTAGTGCACCACCCGGCAATGCACCATCGCCGGCAATCATTGTAAAATGTCACGCAATTAGTGGCACATTTATGGTAAACGGGGATGGGCAATTATTATATTTATTGGCCTTATTTTCAAATGACATAGACTGATGGACAGATGGACGGATGAAGGGATGGATAGAGGATGACTTTCTCTACTCTTTGGGTGAGCATACCACAGTCCTGAGATTGACGGATGGGGCCATTTTGGAGGTCCACTGTTTGTCACGCTTTAAATCATGCTAACACCATGTAAAAAACTAAAATCTAAACCATGGGTAAATTATTGAAACCTATTATGGAAACATTAATTGGAACCTCTTTGGTGATGTCCACTCTTGTTTGATACATGGTAAATGGACTGTACTTGTATAGCGCTTTTCTAGTCTTCCACTCAAAGCGCTTCAACACCACATGTCATCATTCACCCCTTCACACCCATTCATACACTGGTGACAGTGGCTACCATGCAAGGTGCCACCTGCCCATCAGGACTATCTAATCATTAATACCCAGCAATGTGGGGTTAAGTGTCTTGCCCCAAGGGCACATCGATATGGACTAGTCGAACTGCCGACCGAAGGACGACCCTGCTCTACCGCTGAGCCACAGTCGCCCCTATGAGGTGTAATACAATGTGAGAAATGACTGGTGAAATGCACATCTTTGTTCTTCACCAAAATCCAAATGGCAGCATGCACGCTTCATGGATAAACTTCTGTCCATGTCATTAATGAGTCTGGTGCTTAATCAACCGCAGTGAACTGAGTGATTCTCAACAGAGCCTGACTTTCCTCAGATTTTTGTGTAGAATTAAATTATGAAGAACAAATACATGAGATGAACAGGATGAATAAAGGAGGTCCTAAGTCACAATCCACCTCTCCACACCGTTCATAGTAATGACATATAGAGACACAGCAAAATGTAAGTACCCATAACAGAAAATCAAAAAGTAAGGTCCCTGTGTAATGATTAACAAATACAAGTATTCTTTATAGGACAGAAAAATCTAGATACATTAAATAAAGTTCCAAAGCTGTGCTTCTTGACAAATGTGTGGTATCGGTGCATGCAGACAGGTCACTCTTCCAGGTAAAACATTAGTAAGTGGCTATAATACAGGGCAATGATAACATGATGACATGAAATCATCACTTTTTACCAACATTGTCCACCGCGGAGCGGACAGTGTCCTCGCTGGTTATGTAGGTCCCCTCTTTGATAGGAAGACATCAGTCCCCTCTTGGCATTTTGTTTTTAATGAAGAAAAGCATACACGTTTCCATTCAACTTGTGTTTGTTGAAAATAACCAGAAACTGGGGTCCCTACTTGTAAGTTGTAGAGTAAAACTCTTAGTTCCATTAGTAGTAATGTTGGTATGAAGACGTGTGTGTGTGTGTGTGTGTGTGTGTGTGTAGAGCAGTGCATTGAGAGGACCCTCTTTATGGTGCAAGGAAAAGAGTCCTGATGTATTTGTCCAGAGCCACTGATTGCTGCGTTCAAGGGCATTGCTGTAAAGGTGATGGATGGGAATTGTTTGCACTTCCCTTCTCTTTCTTTCTGTCTTTTTATTTCTCTCCTCCTCTCCATGACCTCTGCCTCTCCATGACCTCCTCCTCCTCCTGGAGACCGCCAACATAGCATTTACATTGTGTGTAAGAAAAATGGGGTACACGGACAATATAAAAAGAGATGAATTCTGTATTCTGCCTCACTATTGTCCGGTATGGAGGCTGGTTGTGCTCCAAAAAAATGAATGTGGAAAGAGAGAATACTGTGCACAATTCTCTCAGGTATTAATGCTACCAAATAGGCTAAGAGTCACGTGTGTGTGCGTGGATTCATGTCAACAAACACACATACTCCGGTGTGCACCCATATAACCTGTGTGAGGTGTGTACGTCTCTTTAAATCCTCCTGCTCAACTAATTGTACCTCCTCTAATCATCACTTGTGTTACCGTCAGCCACACAAGGTCAGGTTCAGCCAAGTAAAGTGACACACACACACACACACACACACACACACACACACACACACACACAAAACAGCCTGTGTTAATGTGTTGACAAAAAAGACAGACTACTCTTATCTCAGCTATTGTGACTGCACCTGTTTCACCCTTACTGCTCATGTCGGTGTCTACTTGTTACTGTCAAAAAAAACATCACTTCAAATAATAGAAAGAAGAAAACAGAGCGCTTCATCTGAGCCGTCATATTATTATGCTGTTGTTGACGGCGCACATTTTCTTGCCGTGTTTTGAAATACATTATCAAACCACCACTGCTCATCCACAGAGCTGTTATTTTTGGGAAGAAATGATGAACAAAAGCTTTTATGATACCTTCCCTTCACTGCTCGCTCACTGTACTGCTGCATTTCACATTTAAAGTGACATTCCAGAGATTTACTTTTATACTGCAGTGGAGTCGGGGGAACTCACAAGAGACTGACTCTGACTCGTCCTGCCTAAATGCACACTTCTTTCAAACTTTGCGGCTCAAGTTTACGACGAAGGCTTTCTGTTTAAAAGCACCCTGATGATGTCATAAGGGTGATTTTTTCCCAAACTTTAGAAGTTCCCAGCAGAGCCGCAGAAGACATTAAACAAGTTTTCACAAGCATAAGTCTTTCATCAATGAGCCCTCTGTGTAAAATCCGTGGCGTGTTCCTTTAACAATCATTCAACATGAGCAGGAATGGCCCAATTTGAAAATCTAGTATAAAATGACAATATAACAAACCACTGGTGACACACCGGCCATGTTAGTGCGTCTCCAATCAAAACAAACTTCCACTTAATGGTCACTTCCACGCATATTGACCGTGTGTGTGTGTGTGTGTGTGTGTGTGTGTGTGAGCAAACACTGTGCCCGGCCCATCAATTATCGTTTGTATTGATGAACTGGCGCTTGCCAGTGTCCCGTTGCACACTATCTGCTCCTGCACGCACATTCTCCGTCGGTGCACGCATGCGCACGAGCCATGAACACTCTTTGATCAGGTGACATGTGCCATACACACCTGTGATGTGATAAATAAGAGCGGTCCGACGCTGCGGGATCCGCCAGTGTTTTACATAAGGAGGAATATTCATGACCTAGGACCATTTATATACTGCTTTCCTTCTTTTTCTTCTCTTTGGTTTTTACCCCTCTCCCTTTCCCGCGTCTCTCTCTCTCTCCCATCTCTAGTGTTTACAGAGCCGCTGAACGAGGAGCTTAAATGGCATACATTTGAAGAATGTCAGCAATAGCCCAGCTCTAACCTCAATCTCTCCTGCTCTTTCTCTCACACACACACACACACACACACACACACACACACACACACACACACACACACACACACACATATACGGAGGGACCTAAAAGAACACATGTGGAGCTGTGAGCCATCGTGTTAACTTAATTGCATTGCCTTGCTAAAATTGGAGCGTCCCACTTCACAGTGTTCTTTTAGTCTCTTGCCCTAGACTGGGCCTACATCAGCTGTTGGCGTGATAGAGGACAGGAGGGGAGATAAGATGGGGGGAAGTAAAGGAAAGAAAAGAAAACAAGAGGAGAGGAAAAGAAAGGAAAAAAAGCACACACACACGCACGCACACACACACACACGCACGCGCGCGCGCACGCACGCACACACGCACACGCACGCACGCACGCACGCACACACACACACACACACACACACACACGCACACACACACACACACGCGCACACACAGGAGACTGTCACATTACAGTAGACGCTGACTATTATACAATTCCCCTTTTTGAAACTAGAAAGTAGATTTTGAGTCAAACTATCAGGTCATTGTTTGTCTATTTATCTTATTTTATGACTCTACCCATTTATTTTAGGTAAATGAAGGAATAATGGCTTTTTACTGATGATGATCTGTTGTCCATGGAAGGAATCATTTGTCTAGAGAGTGGTTCATGAATGCAGTTCAACAGCACAATTCATATGAATGTTGTATTTTAAGACCATGTAGATGTATCCCTAATCTCCTCCACACACTCCCAGACGTCATTACCTCTGATTTATGAGCACTTAACATTTACATTCAGTTGAGCCAAGTCGTCTCTTTCTACCTCTTCAGATGCTCGTAGCACAGAATAGTTAGAGTTCATGTTAAAGAGTCGACCCGGGACATATTTTCACATAACAGCAAGATGAACAACTTTGTTCCTCTCAGAGGTGGAAAATGATGTAAACGTTAAACATTTGGGGGTTTCTCAGCAAATGAGGGACAATAATTCAAAAATGTCATTGTACAATTATCTTCATGTATGGTATTTACTTGTAAATTGACCCCTTGCTAAGCCCCGTCCCCACCTGCTACTCTGTCGAGCTTTCAGAGCCACGCTACCATGGAGCCCACACGGTCACTCCCTGAAGAAACACTAGCTGTTTTTATATATATAATATATATTTATATATAAACACTAGCTGTTTCTGGGGAAGAAAACGTGATTTCTGAGAGAAGCAGACAGAAGAGTCTACAATGTGTTTGACGGGTATATCCACGATGCCAAACCAATTCAGCAAATGGACAATAACTGTGCCCATCAATGTCCCAGCTGTCTGCACTGCTGAGACACAGAATGGTTATAATATCAGCCAAAAGGACGCTAAAGCTACATCTGATGTTCCTCACAGGAAGAAATCAGCCTCTGTTCCTAAACGTCTACATTACAAGCTACCAGCAGTGATGAGGTCAAGGGTCACATGTACCACAGCTCAGACTGCTGATGAAAGAAAATACATACACACGTCTGTAATAAACAGCACATGTATTTCGCTGATTGCTTACCCTGTCACAAACACACACACACACACACACACAAACTAATCTCTTTCTTGACACTCAATGAGGCCTCAATCATACTTACATTTTCTGATTGTGTCATTTGCCCCTGAACCAGATACACACACACACACACACACACACACACACACACACACAGGCGAGCTCCACTCACCTCCTGAGCGACGAGGGACGAGATACGGACAGCCCGTCGGACCCTGGCGTTCCTCCCCCCCTCCTGGGGGAGGCTGTCTCGCCCACTCAGCGACATCTCGCTCATCTGGTCGACCCAGGAGCCCCGGCCCATGGGCACAGCCGCCTCCCACCGGGGCTCCCCCGTCTCCCCCCAGCTGGCCCCCCGGGCCCGCCCGCCATCCGTGCTGCCCCGTCCTGCCACTCTGTCTGCCGTCCTCCCCCCTCCGCTCTCCCTGAGAGAGGGAAAGGGCGAAGGCGGCACCACCACTGGCACAGTCGGCACCGTCACCGTGCCCCCGAGGTCTCTCCGTTTCCTCCTCCACCTCCTCCCTCCCTCCCTGACTGCCGCTGTCACTGGTTGGCCCCCAAAGCTCAGGCAGCGACAAAGAGTTTGAGGCTCCTGGGGTTCGTCGCTCTGCCTCCCCCCTCAGCCTCTGCTCTCTGCTGACTACTCTTCCTCTGTGTCTCTCATCCTTTCCGTCGGTCCGTCCTTCATATCCGTCTCTCTGTCTGCGTCTCAGTCAGTCAGTCTCTCGGGGGCCAGTAGAGAAACACAGCTCGTATCAGATCCACAGCTGTAGCCGGACTGACTGAGAGCTCAGCCAAACTGCTGCTGCTGAGACTTCCCTCCGCTCAGCTCTATCTCCCTCCCTCCCTCTCTGCTGAAGCTCTCCCTCTACACAGGATCTCTCTCTCCCTCCCTCGTTTTGCGGGATCTCTCTCTCCTGACTGAACTCTCACTTTATCCAGGATTTCCTTTTGTTCTCTCTTTCAATACACCTGCGCTCTCTCTCTCTCTCTCTCTCTCTCTCTTGCTCCTTTCAGTAGCTTTGCTTCTTTTTTTCTAATGCCTGATCTCTGCTTCATCTCTCCAACCTGAACATCCCATTCTTTTTCTGTAACTCTCCATCTCTCTCCCTATCTAATAAAGAGGTACATTGGCAGGCTTTCTCTCTCTTAACTCACTTCTTCGAGTGCTCTTAAATCAACTGTACATACTGTAACTATGTTTCTCTTCCTGCTTCTTTCTTCCACTCGTTCTCATTCTTTGCGTGCCCTGTTTCTGTTTTTACTTTCTTGAAGGCCCATTTCGCTTTTCTTTGGAGGCAATTTAAACCTCACGGTATCGATTCAAACTCAAACAGGTCCATTAAGCTGTGGCTGCACAGCTGTGTGCACATCCACTTCACCTCTGCAGGATAGGTGCTGGACACAAACATATCTATAAAATCGATATTATTCCTGCGCCGAACGTGACGTGTTTCCAGCCATAGTCATTTGGTTGTAACAAATAGAAGCAGAAAAGAATATTTAACAAGCCACTACAAAGCACACGTTCCCACTTTAAATAACTTAATTCAATGAAATGTTTCTTTAAATTCCCGTGTTCCTTTCCCTCCATCTCTTTAAATCTCAGCCTGTTTCAGTAGTAATTGCTTTCCTACATAAAGAACTCATCCCTCCCTCTGTCCATCCAGTCAGCCCTTGCAAACTCTGAACATCCTCCTCTCTCTCTCTCTCTCTCTCTCTCTCTCTCTCTCTCTCTCTCTCTCTCTCCATCCCCGTCCTCTCATCCCCTTCTGTTCGCCTCTCATTACTAAACATACTGATGGATTAGTGTGTGTGTGTGTGTGTGTGTTTTACGCCCTCAACGATTGTGCCTCTACAGCTTTTTTGGGGTGTGTATGACTCTTTCTTCATCTCCCTCTCTGCTCTTCACTTTTTTTCTCTCTTCATTTCCATTTTGCTTCGCTAACTTTTCTTTGTCCAAGAATTGTTTTTGAAAATAAGAAATTTCTAAACCACTTTGCTCCTTCTTGTTTTTCATGTTGATTTCTCATGTGGATGTAATACAGACGTTGCTCTAGTTCAAGCATAGACTTCATATAAGAAGTTAGCTTAGTCACGGTGACGTCACCCATTGGTTTGTGGACTGACGTTTTGAAGCTTCGAATTCTGCATTGTTGCCGTCAAAAACGCTTGACTGCTGAAAAAGACGTCATTAGGCGACCAAAATATGACAATTAAATCTCATGAAGTGAAAACACAAAGTGTTAAAGTTCAAAAACACGGACAACGCCGTGGTAGAGACCTGTCAATCACTGTGTAGCCCCGCCCTAAAACACCCCCTGCTTTATGGTCTGTGTGACTCTAAATGGACCATAATGTACTAAATGAACATCATGCTGTATTGAAGAAGACTTGAAACTAGAGATTGAGACCATAAACTCATGTTTACAATGTTTACTGAGGTAATAAATCAAGAGAGAAGTAGAGTCATTTTCTCATAGACTTCTCTTGAGTCGCCCCCTGATGGACATTAGAGAGAATGCAGGTTTTGGCATTGGTTTCACTTCTCAGAGAGTTTCCCTCTTGAGTTCGAGCGGCATCAATGAAAGTGATTAACTATGAATGAGAGCTGGCCATCACTAATGCCAAGACAATGCTGCTTGACTTAATCTGCTGCTAAAAAATCATCCGAATTATCTTCTGGAGTTCAAGCCGCATGTCGCGTGTCTTTGAGTACAGTGAATTCCTGCCACCTCCCGTGGGGTTCCTTTGTAGCCATGTTAACCTTTGACCTCCTTCATATGGAGCAAAAGAAAAGAGGATTTTCCCACAGATATTAAAACAAGTGATGTACAATGATTTCTCAAACTATCAAATGGTTCTTTTGTGATCCGGGTAAGCCCCAGAGGGCCCTTAAGACCAACTTGGTCTGTTCTTAAAATAATGCAGAAAATGCAACATTCTCAAGGGGGAGTAACTATCCTCGCATGCATCATCAACACAATCAGCCGCATTGTTGGAGAGGCGTATGACAGAGATCAAGAGCAACTGAGCTGGTGATGGCTTGCTAACAGGCCGGCCTGCGTCATATCAGCCAATCATCGGCCTTTAACAGTATAAGCCTCTTTCTATAACGGTAGGTTATGATTCACAGCGAATGATGCTGGCTTCTGCTGACCTAGTGTGTGTGT
The DNA here is from genome assembly GCF_004355925.1 of Anarrhichthys ocellatus. Classification (NCBI taxonomy): domain Eukaryota; kingdom Metazoa; phylum Chordata; class Actinopteri; order Perciformes; family Anarhichadidae; genus Anarrhichthys; species Anarrhichthys ocellatus. The sequence continues at coordinate 192,037 of NW_022280145.1, forward strand.
GTGTGGAGGTGAGTGTGCATATTTGTGAGTCATGCGGTAGAACACTCAAACGTGCACCCCTCTTTGAAAACACCTGAAATGAATGGAGACGAGGCAGCAGCACTGAGCAGCAGGGCATCAAGCTTTTGTTTTGTTGGTTTTGTTTTTTAGGGACGGCGTCGCCAAAGAGGTGAAAAGTTATCGCAACGGCCCGGAAATACTCCTTGATGAACCGCTAGTCTGCTCTATGAGTCTCGTTACCGGACAGAATTTGATTCAGGCAGAGGCGTGTGTGTGCATGTGTGTGTGTGTGTGCGTGTGTGTGTGTGTGTGTGTGTGAGTGTGTGTGAGTGGGAGACAGAGAGAGGCAGACAAGTCCTGGTAATTATCTGTAGTGGGTAATATACGCGACGCACAGTAAGAACTACCAAAGAGCCACATAGAGCATAAGTGAGTAAATCTTCTCGTTTAAAGGGATAGTGCACACTTCCATAATCGATAAGGACATGGTTTGTCGGCATTGCTGTGCAAATGGCACACAAAGTTCTCTACGTCTTCATCAGCTCATGTAGCGGGCCGACAGTTTGCCTCTCCTCTAATACGAATGGATCTCTCTGTCTCTTTCATGCGGGAGGCTTCATAAATAATAAACACAGCAGCAACGCAGACCTGGACGCCAACTCAGTGTGGCTGCTCTGATGGATGAGGCCAAGTTTGACCCTCGCTGCCTTCGTAGATATGAAGTGCAACGCTAAAATACGGGAAGGACCTTGACCGAGGATCACTCAACGTACTGAAAAAAAAAAGCGGGTCTGAGCGGGTGTGTGCTGCTGCAGTCACGCTTTGTGTTTATTGAGACCAAACACTGCTTGAGTTGCTCATGTTAGCCCCTTTGCTGCTGCAAGGACTTCAGCTCCCTAACAAATTTCATATTTTCTTTCCCCATTCCTGGCCGTTTGTTCTGTAAACAAAGCCGTATTAAGACGATACAATGAAGCTAGCCTCTCACACCGCCATCCAAAACATCTCCAACTATAGACATGATGGAGTTGTCTCAGAATACACATGACTGCAGGTTCTCTCCATGAGTTTCAGGCAGAGGCCCGGACCTCACACTGCATGAGTCACTGTGTTTAACATCACGCTTTTTAATATCCAACCAACAGGGATAAATACCAGTTAACTGGCTGAGCTGAGGAGACGTTTGTGGTAATAAAGGCTGTATATAAAGATTCCATAATAGGAGCTAAACACTGTTTGTCTATGGGTGTTGACCGATGTGTGTTCACAGGATGGGAGCTTATGAACACACATTGGTCAAGGTGCGACCCACGCAAAATGTTTTTAAAATAAAGTAGAAAAATGACGTTTGGATTACATCTCAAGTTCAATCATGAACAACACTCTGCATGTGCGTCCTGGCTAGCGTTGTTCCGATTCTGATACCAGTATCAGAAATGCAGAAAATACCGGATCGGGTAACGGCCAGTATACAAGTCTACGCAACAATATGATATCACGTTCTCATAGCATCCATCAGCTCATTTACACTACACAGGAACAACCACACTAAGTGTCGCTCGCGACCCGATTCGTACATCCTGGCCAATCGGTACTGCTCATGTGCATACCAGCACTGCACACCTGTGGTTTCAACACTCTCTTGCACCTTTTTGTCACCTGATAACGCCTTTTTGTCAACAACAAATCTGCGTTGAAATCGGCAGGAGGAGAGCTAGTTATCGTTAGCTGTTAGCAGACAGTGAGCAGCGCAGTCAGGCTTGGGTAAATAAAGGAGATGACAGCTAAAGCTAACAGAGGTTGCATTGAGTTACATTATGACGCGTTTAAGCTCCATTGAGTATCGGTGATGGTAAATAATTTTTTTGTCATGATGTGTTCAAATATAATGTTTGGAGGAGATGTTTTCGCAGCAAAATTACCTGTTTAAGTTCAGGAGTTTGGAGGTTTAGGTATGGGAATCGGGAAGGAAAAAAAGGCATCGGAACATCTTTCATCTTAGCAAACACACAACTAGCTGCAGTTAAAGTCACAAGTATCAATGAACTGGCTCCATACCTTTCTTTCTCCCTCTATTCAGCACTTAATTGGCTCACAGACAGACTTTATCAAATCAATGATGCACTTCTCCTCTCTCCCTCCCACCTTCCGTTCATATCTTCATCCCTCTCCACTAAATCCGGGGAGACTCTTTCATTCTCATACGTGTTGCCTAGCTGAAAGCACTCATCTTTAATCACAGAGCTTATGGTGGCTCCCTGCTAGATCTATTTCCATTACCATGCTCAGAGGCCACCAAGCCATTGCTCTTCCGCGGGGCGGAGACAGAGAGCAGCCTTGTTTGCTATCATGACAGAATTGTTATAAAGTGCAGGGGCTGAAGTGACCGAATCAGCGGCACATCAGTCACGGTCGATTCAACCTTGAAAGGAAGGACTTGCTGAAGATGTCCTTGGAACGACACATAGACATCGAGGTGTTTATCAGTCAAATGGCTTGCTATTATACAGCGCAGCTTCCTGCTTTACAGTTTGAAGGTGTGTTGTATACGATGCTGTCCTGCTGCAGGCTATGGTTGGGCTCTTTGTGTGAATGACCTGAAAGGATCTTTTTGGTCTCCCAATAGGATGCATTCAAGCACCTTCATATTTCACAAAAGCAGGAAGTAAATATTTTTCAGGATGATAGTTTATTAGAATAGGTAAACGCTCAGGTAATCACACTGCCAACGTCAGATGGACTTCTGAAAAGTCACGGCTTCTATTTTCGAGAGGAATATGAAAAATAAAAGACGTGAAAGTGCTCTGAAACCACATCAAGACGCCCTGACGGAGAAGTCAAAAGTTGGAGAAATGTATCATACCGTTCTTAGTTATAACTTGTATCACTAAACCTGCATATAATCTTAACCCTCTTCCCACGAAAAGGCTGGGAAACTGGCCTTGGTGGGTGCAGCGGCCGACGGAGAACGACATCTGCGAGGGGAGGGGGGCGAAGGGAGAGAAGATATACTCTGTTTTGTCTATTCATTGTTGTTAGACCTCCAGACCTCCGAACCATCCGTGGGGAAAGAGCTCTATCCATTCAGCTGAATTATTATTGAAGTGTCAGGTGTTTCCTCTCCTCCAAACTACAGCAGATACATTTCAACGTTTAGATTTGTTTCGGTTCACATGTTCATATTTCATAGCTGTATTAACCTGTTAACTGACAGAGTGTGTAGTACATGTTGTGTGTGTGTTGCTCCTTCTAAGGATACAGAACAGATGGTTTTGTGCAGTGGTGAGCTGTCAGTCTTCCTCAGTTGTTCTGCTTCCAGTGCAGCTTGTTTTAAGTAGAGCTTTTATCCAATCAGATTTCACCTCTGTGTCTCTAGGTAAGAAGAGAGGCAGAGGCCTTCAGACTCACAAGTGAATCCCTTTGCAGTTTAAGTGAATGGGGACGATATTGTTGATTGTCATAGTGTTCAACCAATCAGATCTTTAGTTTGACATGTTGGGCGTATTCTTTGACATGCCAGAGCCTGCTAGCTGGCTTACAAGTACGTGATTGGTCAGTGGGCTAGCTTGACATGTTTAACGGTGACAATCCCAATATCTGCTGCCTCTGTGGAGCGGACATTTTCAGCCCTCAAACGCATTAAAATGTATTCAGGAAATATAACTGGGGAGGCTCGACTGTCTTCACTGGCATCCATGAATGGAGAAGCCCTTCTTACTGGAACTGAACCGCACTGATGTACTGAACAACCGTGGGATTAAACTCTTCATTAACAAAGAAAGGAGGATGGACTTTGTCTTTAAATAGTGAACAGCAGCTCTGGTAAGTTAAATGCTTGATCTGCAGTAGCTTTAGTCATTATTTAATATGCTTGTTTATATATTATTATTGTACATCTTGTCTTTATGTTAAAGTTAAGTTTAAGTTAAAGTGTTTAAGTGATCATCTTTGAAGATTCAAGTGGACTCATTTTCCCTCTCGGTGTTGACAGACGAATAGATCCGTTAGTAACAAGAACTAAGTTGTCGTGTATTTCCTGGAGGGAGTGTCGTGTCGTTTTTATGATATGGTTATTATTGTTCCCTCTGATGTGAATAATATCTGAATGGCCCGTGCTCTTTAGTGTGCGTGTTTTAGCGCCACAGTTTTGCTGAATTGATCTTGACTATATGCTTTGTCCGTTAATGACGAAGCATTCCGTCATGTACATATTCATCTATCTGCACTCTGCAGTTAGTGTATTTGTCGGTGTTGAGCTTCATTTTTACACGAAATACGAAACTTCTCGGATCCCTCGATCCAGACATGTAATGCTGACCTGCTTCTAGGTGTTTGTTCGGGGCCAAGAGTGGAGCAGGAATGCCCTTTAGCTGAATGAGCTTGCAGCTGGGATTTGTTGAAAGCCAAGCAAAAGCTCAGCAAATTTCCCCAGCAAGAATAAATCTTTCTCCACTACAGCCACTTCAGTTTACACTACTGGTCTTTTACAGTGCCCTGCCCGTGCTTCATTCATGTATCCTCTACAAGAACAAAAAGAAAGAAACGGTGCCTGAGCAAACAACAAACTCATCCTTCCAAAGCTCCTCCTGCTCTGGTATCAAGGTGTACATTACATGTGGTAAATAAGAGCTGACCTCAGAAGAAGAAAATAAAATACAACCTCATGCTCTGCGTTTGGGTCTTACCAACACCAGCACCGGGTGGTCTGCCACAGGCCAGGATGGGAGGATACAGTTAGCATATAAAGAGACAAATCTCTCCCGCTCTCTGTCTTTGTCTCTTTCTGGCAGCCGTGAGCCGACAGTTGTTACCACTACGCTACCATTCCCCCACACAATGGACCAGGCAGGCGTATTGAATGAGCTCTGTGGGTTTGATTTACACAAACACAATGGACACATCACTTACTGCCTTGCTGGCTTGTCAATGGCCCCTATGGGTGGAAGCTGCGAGGGGAATCGTGACAAATGATGCGCGAACACTGCTGCAATGACGGACAGGTGTGTGTGTGTGTGTAGTGAAGAAGGAGATGTGTTTACGTGTACTTGTCAGTGGGGGAGGCTGTGTGTTTTATGGTGATGTGACTACAGTCAGGGGACATAAATGACAGGTGTGTGTGTGTGTGTGTGTGTTTTGTTGGGACAGGTGCACCAACACCTGCTCCACACGCGTCATACTGTGTGACCCTCCCCATGTTAGTGCTGTCACTGCTATCAATGGAGCGGCGGTGTTTTAGTGCGATGCAAACACATGCTCCTCGTAATATGTAGTACAGTAAGACATCGATGGGCTGCCCCGGCCGGTGCACCGTCAATATTAATATGCATTTCACTAGCTTAGGACACCGCCTCAGCCGAGGGCAAACCTTCGTAGATTATTTGGAGTGTTGAGGAATGGTTGATGGAGATTTAGCCCGTAGCGGTTTGGGGGAGGCTTAGCTGAGGATCCACTGCGGCTCCCGGGCCTTGCAGATCCCCAAAATAAGTCCCTCTGAGGAGCAGGTTGCCTGCCCGTGCGCTGGTTGTTTGAGCTGGCGAGTGTAAAGTTGGTAGGCGTGGGAAGACGGATTATCTACAGTGGAGTTCTGCTGGTCGATGGTCGGCAAAAATGATTTATGGGTTTAAAGACGGCATTGGATATGGCCGAACCGATGTTGGATGGGTGTCTGCAGGAGGGCGGATCTTCTGAACTTTTGGAATGAGAACTGAGAAAGCCATGGCGTTGTGGTGGCCCAGACGTGAGCTGCATCGAGAACGCGCCCTTGACGGACGGGTGTCGCGGCGTCATTTGATGATTGGGTAAGCGACTGCTAGGTTGTCAAGAGTTTAAGAGATGGACTTGCTGGGCCATCCGTGGCCCCACGTAATGGCTGTGGCTACTATTGGTCAGATTTCGTAGCATGAGGGGAAATGACTTGGCATCTGCTTGTGAGATCCGAGGCTGGTCTACGGCAAAATGTCTTCTGTCGTGGAAACCCCCCAAAGACGGCAGAGGGAGCGGCATCGTTATGTTGACCAATTGTGTGGGTCCACCGCTGGAAGTGGACGGGGTGGGGGCACTGGCATCCCGGTGCCAGGTGTCCCGGTTAGGGCAACTTGCTGTGTTTTCTGAAAGTAGGCGGCGGGGGGCACTGGCATCCCGGTGCCAGGTGTCCCGGCTACAGCAACTTGCTGGAAGTAGGAGGCGGTAGCACTGGCATCCCGGTGCCAGGTGTCCTGGTTACGGCAACTTGCTGTGTTTTCTGAAAGTAGGCGGCGGGGGCACTGGCATCTCGGTGGCGGGGGGCACTGGCATCTCGGTGCCAGGTGCCTCGGCTAAGGAGACATGCTGTGGCTGCTGGAAGTAGCCGGCTGGGGGGGGCGCTGGCGTCCTGCGTTCCATTGTTGCTTTACGTTCCGTTGTTGCGTTGCTGCGTACCGTTGTTGTGTTCCGTTGTTGCTTGCTGCGATCCGTTGCTGCTTGCTGCGATCCGTTGCTGCTTGCTGCGATCCGTGGCTGCGTCGTTGCTTTCCGTGGCTGCATTCCGTTGTTGCGATGCTTTGTTGCTTGCTGCGATGAGTCATTGCTTGCTGCGAATCGTTGCTTGCTGCGATTCGTTGCTTGCTGAGTGGCTGCATTGTTCCATTGCTACATTGTTGTGTTCCATTGTTGCGATGCGTTGTTGCGATGCGTTGTTGCGATGCGTTTTTGCGATGCGTTGTTGCTTGCTGCGTTCCGTTGCTGCGTTGCGTTCCGTTGCGTTCCGTTGCTGCGTTGCGTTCCGTTGGTGCTTAGAGAGGGGGACAGCTTAGAGAGGGGGACAGAGGAAAGAAGACCTGGCAACCCGGTGCCTGGGTATAGGCAGAAGAAGGGTGGTGTCGGGGAAACTGGGACAGGGCCCTGAAAAAAAAAAAAGTAAGGGAACGCGAAGAGACGGACGGGTGAATCCGGCCAGGAGGTGGGATGGAATACTGTAGACATTTAAGGGGAGGAAGAGAGAGTCGGCATCTCGTTGCCGCTATGGAAAGTAGAGTTTGCCTGAGGTAGTGGAGGGGGATGAGAGGTGATGCGCTGCAACCTGGCAACCCGGAACTTTGTGGGTTGGAGGGCGGAGCTTCGGGGTGCGTGGTGGCGTCACGGTCGTTGGCTTTACGCCGGTGTGTTTTGGATGTAGGTACGTTTGCGTTTGCGTGTGGACGGTCGGATACGGATGTGCTTAGAAAAAATTACGCCCACACCCGTGTTCGCTACTGGATTGGTTCTTGGCAACAATGACATCTCCGTCCCTGATTCGTCACACTCACTATCACGTGACCCGTACCCGGAAGAAAACAAACTGGGCTACCAGCGATTCATTTCAACATGGATAACTAATTGCAAGCGTTGCTGCTAGCACAACAGCTAGCAGCGAGTAGTCAGGGTCAGGACATAGAACCCGAACGAATCCAGTAACTCGGCGTGCATGGACGCCTGGCCAATCCTACTTCTGCACAGGTCAGGTCTACCAAGAAAAGCAGCGTGATTCATAATAGCATGTGCATGGGACTTTTAAAAAAAACATATATTTTTAAGAGGTCCTTTCTTTTAAACAAAAATGTGAAATACAAGCAGCGAGCTCCCTTAAGGAATAACTCAGTAAGTAGGTTGTGTGTGGTCGAGAGAGCATGGTGATGGAGTACGCAGTAACGTTACAGTGTACGGTTCAGGCCGTCTGTGAATAAATGCCACAACTCCTCAAGACGTAATCCAAGTCCTCAAGACCCAATCCAAGTTCCAAGTCTTGCTTTGCCTGCTGAATAAAGTGAAGGGGGTCAGCCCTGAAGTTAGCGATAACTTTGGCGTTGGCGCACTTAAGGCTGACTGACCTTTAAGGTGGACTAGTTATTCTCTAATTAGTGACAAGCCGCTCCTCTGAGTTTTGCTCACCACCAGGGGACTAATAACTTTTCTGGCGCAAGCCATGCTCTGCTAATTATCGCATTGATTGGATTTCCTAACAAATGTCTAGGGAGGACCTTGGGAGGTTAAACATTTCGGAAGGAGGACTCCCCGGACTAATTGACTGTGGAAAGAAAATTACTTCAACTCCAATTTATCTCAGAGTTTAACGGCACATTTTTCTCAGATCGATAAAACGGGACCTCCATAAATTGGATTTCATCAATGAGGCCTGGGGACAGACATTAGACATTTTGCATGGCTTTCTTCATTAGGTCTCCATACAGTATATCAGTGTCAGCCATTAGTGAAGTTGGTTGTGACAGAAGCTCGTGTGCGCAGCATCGAAGACGCTGCAAACAGCAGCAGGGAGGAGTGTTGGTGTTGGAAGGTCTCCAGAAACATCCACCTGACTGTTACTCCCGAGCAACACCACTTGGGTTAGCACAGGCCCAAGTGGTCCAAAGTGTGAAAACAAACAGAACTCTCATTACATTGTGTTTAACGGGCCGATACAGCACTGTCAAGTCTTCCAAAATGGGAAATGAGATAACACCCATTTCACTGGAATGATGTACCTCAAATATCCAGTCCAGTGAGTAGCGGGGATGAGTAATAGATAAGAAAGTGGCACAAGACTAAATAAATAAACACACATAGAGGGGCTGTTTCATACAAGCTGGTTTAAGGGAATTCTTGTTTTTCCAGTTTCGTGCTCGCACACACACGCACACGCACATGCACACGCACACACACACACCAGCAGGTGAGAGAAAAACGGAGTGGCGCTCATTTACTCGCGCCACCTTCTCCCGACAATTTTCAATAAGAAATGACACCATTACTTCTCCTCTGTAGGGCTCGTGTAGGTGCCCCACTTAGGTACTGCTGAGGTAGGCAGCGTTACCACCTGCCCCTCACCGCCTCCTTCTCCTCCTCCTCCTCCCCCCCTTTCGGTCATCCAGGGCGGGGACTGTATCTCCGGGTAGGAGGGTCAACGGACCCCCCGGGCTCATGCTTTTTACGACACGTCCTGTCAATGTGACGCACCCCAATGTGTGTATTTAAATAACACTGTGTGTGTGTGCATGAGTGTAGGACGTGTGTGTGAGTGTGTCACACACACATGAGGCCCCCCCGACTGCGGGCTAGGTGCTCCTAATGCTCGTTATGACGTATGACATCGGTGCTATATATATATGGACATGTTACATGTCCTTGCGTGTACAGTATGTGAGCGTGTGTCCTGCATTTTATGTCTATGAGTGTTGAGGTTGCTCTTTTTTTGAAAACACCTTGCTTTACACTTGCAGGTATACAAGATGGCGGATGCTGGCAAAACTCTTGGCTGCTGCTCTGTACTTGATTGTTAAGTTTTGTTCAATTTTGCTGCTTAAATGGATCCCAACGCTAAAAACCTGGCCGATAAAGTTGAGCTGCTTGTTTGCGGCTAGATATTGCCGTCTACCATCCAATCTTAGCCACACCAGATCAACCTGCCGTCTCCATCTGCCAAAGCTACTTCCGTGCTAGCCCCAGGACTCCCGGGTCTGGTCCACAGCGCTACATCGTTGTCCTGCCACTGGAGCTGTCGGTCTTCCCTGCCTGCCACATCGCTTGCCAACACGAGCGGCCTGCACGAGCACACCTGTTTATCCTGCCGGGATCTTTCCGTCCCGGCGCGGTTAGCAGGCTCGGGTTGGTCTTCTCCGGTAGCCACAGCCGCACCAGACCTCCATTTTCCGGACAGGATCGTCCACCACTCCTTCCTCACCAGACTGTTGGCGTCTTGCCGCTGTTATGCTGTGGATCATTCCGTTGATACTCCTGGGACGCACATCGCTTCTCCTCTCACGGCCAGCCGGCTCTTGGTCACCAGCTAATGCTAGCTTATCGCTAGCGCTCCCCAACCGGACCATGCCGCCGCTGTACTCCACGTCAGATCTTCACAACTTCAACAACCACCTGCGTCCGGACTGCATGGACATTCTCAAAGAACATGGAATACTTCCCCGAGGCCATCCTTCACACAGAGGTTCTGGCCGCATGTTCACTTATAACTTCACGTCCCCAAACTCCATCCCATCCCTCTGGTCCTGTCGCACCTGAACTTCCTTGTTACGTCACCACAACAAACAACACGTAAATCTGTCCAATCTCCGTCCCCTTCCTCAGTCCTCACAGCCTATCACAAAGCAACGTCACCTGAAACTGACTTTGCTCAACACTCGCTCAATAACAATAAAAGCCTCATTCTGAATGAATTCATAACGGACAGTAACCTTGATTTCCTCTGCCTCACTGAAACATGGCATAAACCCCTGGACTACTTCTCACTAAACCAGACCACTCCCACAGGATTCACATACATTGATAAACCTCGTCCTGAGGGGCGGGGAGGTGGTGTTGCTGCTGTTTACAGGAAGGACATTAAAACAACCACCATTCCCATTCCTGCCGTTCATTCTTTTGAACACCTTGCCTTCAAACTCTCTGGTCCCACTCCTTTGGTTACTGCTGTAATCTACCGTCCCCCCAAGCCAAATCCCTCCTTTCTCTCTGACTTTTCAGATTTTTTGACTCAGCTATGTGCCATCTCACCTTCCGTTCTCCTCCTAGGTGATTTTAACATCCACATTGATATGACAGATCATATCAATGTGGATTCATATCAATGTGGATTCCTGGAACTACTACAATGCTTCAACTTCACACAACATATTAACTTCCCCACCCACAGCAGAGGTCACATCCTGGATCTGGTCTGCTCCACTGGTCTCACAATACCGCAACTCTCCAGCCTCAACCTCAACATCTCTGACCACCTGGCTATCACCATGGACATTGACATCCCTATCCCCATGCCAAAAGCTAAGCGCAACATATCCTTCAGAAACCTCAAATCTATCTCCCCCACAACTCTTTCAGCCTCTCTTGCCAGTACCATGTCTGCCTCCCCTGCCCCGCTGTCTGATAATCCCTCCAATCTTGTAAACTACTACAATGACACACTCTGCTCCTGTCTTGATCAACTGGCTCCCATCAAAACCAAAACTGTCTCATTCACACACTCAGCTCCCTGATACACTCCTGAACTCCACCAGATGAAATCTTGAAAGCGCCAGCTTGAAAGACTCTGCAAGAAAACTGGTTTAACAGTCCATCTCCAAGCCCTCTCCGACTACCATCAACAATACAAAGACGCTCTCACCTCAGCCCGGTCCACCTACTACTCACACCTCATACAGTCTGGCTCCTCTAACCCAAAGGCTCTCTTCTCCACAATAAACAAGCTTCTCAAACCCAAGGACAACGCCTCCACATCCTTCACAGTGAACAAATGCAACTCTTTTCTTTCATTTTTCCAAACAAAAATTGACACCATTTACAGCAACCTGAACACCTCCCCCACCTTTTCCATCTCTCCACCTGCCCCCCCCCTCCTCCACCCCTCAGCCCCTTTCTCAGTTCTCCCTTGTGTCCCCATTGGAGCTGCCTAACTTCACAACTGGAATGAGAAGCTCCACCTGCATCCTGGATCCCATACCATCTAATCTGGTCAAGGACTGTCTCCCAGCCATTTCACCACTCATCACAGTCATCATTAACTCCTCCCTCAGCTCCGGCTCAGTCCCCGACACACTTAAACTGGCTGCTGTCACCCCCTCCTCAAAAAACCTGGACTTGACCCTGACACCATGAGCAATTTCCGTCCCATTTCCAATCTTCCAATACTGGAACGCATTGTCGCCACACAACTCACAGCCCACCTCATCGCCAACGATCTGTTTGAGCCATTTCAATCCGGTTTCCGCTCACAGCACAGCACTGAAACAGCCCTCCTCAAAGTCACCAACGACCTCCTCCTCTCCTCCGACGCTGGTCACCTCAACATTCTCATCCTCCTCGACCTCACTGCAGCTTTTGACACCATCAACCACAACATCCTTCTCTCCCGCCTCGAATCCTCCCTCAACATCACCGGAACTGCTCTCTCCTGGATTAAATCATATCTCACAAACAGACAACAGTTCATCAGTATCAACAACTGCACCTCCTCCACTGCTCCTCTGTCTCAAGGCGTCCCCCAGGGTTCGGTGCTTGGTCCTCTTCTGTTCATCCTGTACTTGCTCCCTCTTGGTAACATCATCCGTCAACATGGTCTTCACTTTCACTGCTACGCCGATGATGTCCAGCTCTACATCTCCACAAAGGCCATTACCACTGCTACTCACTCCACTCTCACCAGCTGCCTCACTGACATTAAATCGTGGATGCAAACCAACTTCCTCAAACTGAACTGTGATAAATCTGACATGATCATCATCGGTCCCACATCCCTCACCAAAACCAGTCACAACTTCTGCCTCACCATCGACAACTCCACTCTGTCTCCCTCCCCACACATCCTCAACCTTGGAGTCATGTTCGACAGCAACCTCTCCTTTGAACACCACGTCAAACAAATCACCAGAACTGCCTTTTTCCACTTAAAAAACATGGCCCGTCTCCGCCCATCACTCTCCTCATCTGCTGCTGAAACTCTGATCCACGCCTTCATCACCTCAATAATTGACTACTGCAACAGCATTCTCCACGGCACATCATCCAAAATCCTAAATAAACTTCAGTACATCCAGAACTCTGCTGCTCGCCTGCTCACCCACACCCGCGACCACATCACCCCTGTTCTCCAGAACCTCCACTGGCTCCCCGTCCCACAACGGATCCAATACAAAATCCTTCTCCTCACTCATAAAGCCCTCCACAATCAGGCCCCCTCCTACCTCACCGACCTGCTTCACCACCACACTCCATCCCGCCGGCTCCGCTCCTCTGATGCCAACCTCCTGTCTCTTCCACTCAGGACCAAGCACCGGACATGGGGTGACAGAGCCTTCTCCATATCTGCCCCCTCCCTCTGGAACTCTCTCCCCAAACACATCCGAGACTGCACTGAGCTTTCCATATTCAAATCACAGATCAAAACCCACCTGTTCAAAACTGCTTTTAATGTGTGACCACTATTGTGTATTTTATGTTTTTAGTGTATTGCTTTTATATATGATGATTTTAATGCAAAGTGTCTTTGAGTATTATGAAAAGCGCTATATAAATAAAATGTATTATTATTATTATTATTATACTCTGCATTTGGCAGCTATGGAGCACTCGTAGGTGCCTTTCCCCAAAGCTTCTTTGTATTTGTGTCACCGATGGCAGCGTGTTGCCAGCACCACACTGAGTGGAGCGATTTTAGAGTCATTCCTAGTTGGCAGAGCAGCATCAGCCTACATGTGTAGATCTGTCTCCTTAACGGCGACGACCCCACTCTGACCCACACTCTTCTCAATCACTCAACTCTGTATTCTGGCTGGAGTCCGCTGTTTGCTCAGGTTTGGGAAAACGTCCAACGGCCCTAAATTGTCCCTTTTCACTCACCGGCTCTGTCCCTGCTGCGAAGATGAGTAAATAGATATGTAAATCCAGAGATGAATTGCCTTCAATGCCTTTGATGGTGTGCAAAAGTTTTCATGCGGTAACAAGACGCGACGAGGGGAGTAACGGAGGCACAAGTGTGACACACGAGGCCCCCCAAGGACAGGTCGAAGGACGAGCCTGACAAATCCCCCCCACCCTCAGCAATGACGCACGTGGTAAACGGCGAGGGAGGAAGAAAAGGAGGAAGTGATAACGATTCCAGAGTTAAGAATATCTGCTATCTCTGAGGAGAGAGAGGGAGGGATTGGGGAAGGATGAGGTAGAGGACGACGGGTCGGTGGAGGGGAAAAGCTCCGGGGAGGCAGAGGAGGTGGAGGTCAGCGGTGCACGTGGAGAACGGAGCGGGATGGCACAGGGAGAATGGAGCGGGATGGTACAGTCCCATATTCAGGGAAGGACGACGTGAGCAAGGAAATTAGCAAAGCCCCCCCCCCCCCTCTATTAGCAATGCCGAGGTGCCCTTGTGCAAGGCTCCAGGGGATGACATCAGAAGACAGCTCACAAAAGTTATGTTCAATAAAACGTGTGGCAGAATTTTCCAGGATGATAAAAAGTTCAGAAAACACACACAATCCAGCGACGACTAATGAGAAAGATAATCTACTGACGGTGACAGAACCACAAAAATACAATACAAATGAATGGATCACATAATTAAAATCAAAGAAAGAGAAATAAGTTGAATGACACCAAGAAGACTGCGTAGCATCGGATAAGAGAAGAGATAGTGGGCCAAACAAATGGAGGAGCACAAATACAGGGGGAATCTAAACTGAACTGGATTAAAGTACTTTTGGGATCCTGTTAAACTCAATGAGCATGCTCTCCCAAACTATCTTACACAGTAGTGAGCCAATGACAGTAACACTCTTTGATCTAGAAAGTGAAGGAGAAACTGAGTTGCAAGGTTTTAAGGTGGCTGGTCAGACAAGCCCACTGTGATTTTCTGTGTTCATAGCCCTGCTAAAAACACAGGTGATTGGATGAACCATCAGTCAATCACCGTGAATCAAAGTATTGCTCAAGCCAGTCTGGAGAAGAGCCTTACACTTAATTACCATCGTCAACTACATACAGGTACATACAGTACATGAAATTACACCCGAGCCACCCCTTCTTTGCTCTTCTTTCAAAGAGGAAATACCTTCCTGTTCTGATAGATGCTACTGCAGCATCTCTGATAACCTCTTCAGGAGCCGCCGTTGTTGTTGACGAACAGCCGCCTGGCCGTGTCCCAAAACACCTAAACCTCAAATGCCTTTGAGCCTCTGCACAGAGGCATTACTTGAAGCCTGACAAGATGGATTCTTGCGTGGTCACGAGTGGCCGTGTGGTCTTGAGCTGGCACTTTAGAACAGCAGAGGCCTGCCCTGTGGATGGGGCTTCCCTCTGGCTCATAGGGGAGCAGTGATTCAGAACTAGAACTGTGAGCTAATCAGCAATGTCTTAAAAATCAAATTTGAACACTTTGGTCACCAGTGACGGGAGGCTAAAACGGGGCTGATATGATCTTGTTTGGTACCAGCTGAGGGCGTGTGACATGAGACGATATGAAAGTGCGAATGACCCATATCAAGCTCAGGCTGAGAGAGGGGAATCCCCATTTTTGAGGCGCTGAGCGACTTTTGCAGCTAGTTCGTTCACATGAAAGGTCACTGTCAGATATCACACTCAGCTTTCTGGCTGCAGGTTAGACATTTGTAGACGGGGGAGCCGAGATGCTTTCGTACAATCGGGAACAGACTTTGGTGGACCAGAATCCAGCACTTCTAATTCAGACGAGATAATAACTTGAAAGCTGCCTGCCAGACTGGTTTTTAAGGGGACGTACATGTCAAACAGGGAGGGTTTATTAAAGTTGTTAGTGAATAAAGGACTACATCAAGTAGAATATATGCTATCAAGCCTTGATAACAGTGTTGTTTCTGTTTCACAGTTGCAACGCCTTTAGATCGTCGTGATGAAGCCCTGCAGTCATATATAACATCTTGAAGGTTGTGAGAGGAGGTAATGTGGAACGTGTATTGGACAGGGGACGGACATGAGTGATGGATATTGACATGCTGGGATAAGGGTGGAGGGGGAGGGGGAGGTTGAAGGCCGGGCTAACGCTATGGGGAGTCAGGGAATCAAGGACTGGAGGGTGGGCGCAGCCTATCAGCACGGTGTTACAATAGGCTTGAGGTGCACATTACGGAGTCTTTTTCCGAGAGCTGGATACGTTTAGGAGTCAGTGGGCCAAGCCACCTGTCCATGAGAGTGAGTGGAATTAGCTTGACTGAGATCAGCAGTGTCCACAGCAGTGATGGATATAATGACAAAGCCTGGGTCTGAGGCTTATTTTTCGTTTGCTTTACACAGATGCCAGAACGGCTGGGCAATATATCAATTTATATTGCTATTGTGATATGAGACTAGATATTGTCTCAAATTCAGGCTCAAGTGTTCTCTCATCCTGATTTTAAAGGCGGCATTACATTTTGAGTTCTAGCTGTTCTATTATTTGCCTTTACCCACCGAGTCATTCCTCATGATTACTCTCCAACAATTTGATGTTATCATATTATTGTGTAAATATGAAAGCATCAACAGTCAACCCTACGATATCCTCTCGATATCAAGGTATCTGGTCAATAATATTCGATATTTGATTTTCTCCATATTGCCCCAGCCCTAAATGCTATTGTACGGATCAATTAAAGTGGACACACAAAAACGTTGCTCACATTATAAAATCAGAAAATCATATTTTGATTATATTTCAGAGAAACGCACGCATATCTGTAACGAAACAGGCACTCCCTCTGGGTCTGTCTTTAGCCTAGCATCATCAATACTATATACTGATGTAGCTAAATACGTAACCTCTCATCCTGTGGCTCCATGTGATCTTTCATCAGCAAAAAACTAGATTATTTTGAAAGACATAGGAATCCAATTCAAGACGCTTTATGGGTGTGCAGAGTGTTGCAGGCCGGAGCAAAGCGACGGTTGCCCAGCACTTAAAGGTCAGGGCTGATTGTGTGTCAGAGGCTAAACAGCACGAGACCATTCCTAATAAATGCCACCAACGATGATATCTAGAAACAGAGTAGTGACAGGAGCAGCAATCTGTCAACAAGGTGTGTGTGTGTGTGGAAGTACACTTCATTACACACACAGGTACAGCTCCTCTGATAATGGCCGTCTGAGTCAGGGTCCTCTTCTAAGAACATGCTTTTATAGGAAAGCATCTCCTGAATGTATCCGAGCTGCCCGTTTATTTCATTGGTTTCCATTTCTTCTTTATCATTTTAGTTTTGCCCTTCAGTTATTTTATCATTTTTCCTCTCTAGGGAAGCACTTAGTACTTCGATTTGATAGTTGCTCTATAAATAAAGTTATCGAACAGTATAATATTAACCCCGCCTCTCGGGTTCATCCAGCTCATAACTTTACCGTCAACCTCTGCAAGTTATTACTGTTGGCTAATTCACTACCGGCCGCATACGTCACCTGACCTCCGTGTTTTGTATCACAGTGGCGGAGACAACGGGATGGCTCAACATGCTCATTGGTGCAATGACTGTGTGTAAAGGTGCTCCTTGTATGCAGGGAAACTGGATTCAGGGCCGTGAGAATGAATCACACGCACACACATGCATCCAGGACTCCGTTAATGCACACTGTCCTATTCATCAAAGAAGAACGGCTGGTTGCTGTACTTGGATTCATGAAAATGAAACAGCAGTGTGTGTGTGTGACTATACAGTAGATATTTACATAGTGTTAAATCACAGTGCATGTTGCCAGGTACTACCACGGATGTACAAAGACAACTGGACACATTGTGGAGGCGGGGCCCCGTTCACTCCTGTGGAAGTTGCTCAGTGGCGCATGAAGCCAAAGAAATTGGACTTCAGGGCATAAAATCAGTGACACAGAGAACGCTGCAGTCTTGACTAGGACCCCCTCGTAAAATAGATTTAAAATCTCAATGGGATTAATCTGGATATTATTACAGTCGTGAGTTTTTACAACGTTAATGACCCAATGCTTTAAAAAAGGTCCATCCAAGTGTGCATACTGGGAATTTGATTGACCTCTGCTGTGTTACATAATTATCTTTTCAATTTAAGTCTTTGGGAAAAAGTCTTGTGTCCAATGGCACCATGTGATGGAGCCGGAAGTTGTAATTCCACCATTCGGCCACTGCCTCAAATTGTCTTCAAAGCCTACGGACGTTGATACGAGATGTTCTCTTGGTCTTTCCAACATGCCCATGAAATGTTGTTCATGTACCGCAATTTCAGACGTCTATCCTTTTATTAAGAGTCAACATTTAGCGGCGGCCATTATCTGACCGAGACCAGACCGTCGGAACGCACCACAACCAGCACCACAACCAGCACCACAACTCGCTACCCCATGACTTCTATCTCGACGGAGTAACTGATGTACCGCGTAACGTAGAGAGTGAGAATGAGTCAAATACCTGAGCTGGTGGGTTTATCATTAATCGTACAGATCCTAACAAGAGAGTCAGTGTGTCCGAAAGGACAAACGGTTGTGTAAGGCCCACATCGTCTCCTTGGGCAGAAAAGTCTCCCATGTCCTGAGGACCGAGTACTGAGTTGTGCTAGCCGATGAAGAGGAGTTTCGTTGTTCCCTGAAAAGCCATGAAGGCCAGCTTGCCAACTTTTAGATGAGACAGTGGTTGCCAACTTTGTGTGTACTATTGGTCAATAACAATCTCAATAATCTTCATATCCACCAGTGTCTTTGCTTGAATTTGCGTTTGTGTCTAGTGTTTTGGCAGAATTTCCATGACACTCCAATCACAGATGGGATGACTGAAAACCGTTTTCTTAGAAAATATAATTCTATTTTTTATTATTATTATTATTATTATAGCGTTCACTCTGCACTGGTAGATCCCAAATACATTGCACCACATCCTTGAACTTATGTGGATAGACTAGTTGAATATATTTTATTCATTTATTTACCACCACTTACAAAGTGTCCTAAATGGTTTCTCTATACAAATACACACACACACACGCACACACACACACACACACACACACACACACACACACACACACACACACATTGACAGATGGGATTTGACAGTTCACTTTGCGTGCCGTGCCAGGTGGGGATGACCTTTTAAGACAACTGGCAAACAGAGGGAGCGAGCAGGAGAAAGAGAGGAAGAAAGAGAGAACGGAGAGAGAGACTCCTGCAGGGAGCGGCTGGGGGGGGGGGGGGGATTTGCTCTTTTTAAACCGTGAATTGGTGGTCTTCTTGAAATACCACAGGAAGTGTTGCCAATCGAGTGGAACAAAGTACTTTCAGTCTCATTGCTCTGTTTCTTTTAAAGAAGATTTAGGAAATTCCAAATGTCATTTTACATGCAAACCCTGTGACATGTCATCCAAGTCACCATCGGTAGACCATGACCACATCACCAACCGCATTCATATCACAAGACATCTGCTACATTCTTTTATGGCTCCAGATCAAATTGGCTACGTGATACAGTATTATTCTCGTAGTTGGTTTAGCAAAGACGAACATTGTGACTTGTTGTGGGGTTAGGCTACAAAAACACTTTAAAGTAACAGAGTGTTGCATTCAGAGGGACTTATTGGAAGATATGGAATATTATTGAGTAAGTTGTATGTAGTGTATGATCACCTGAGAATAAGAATGGTTGTGTTTCTGTTTACCTTAAAAATGAGCCGTCTATAGCTACATATGGAGCGGGTTGTCTTCATGGAGCCGGCGCCATGTTTCTACTGTGGCCCAGAAGGAACAAACCACACACACACATTCAGGTTTTAACATTTTCACGTCGGCCACCGGAGTTTTCCTACACGCAGGCACACGGGAGAAGTGTCAGTTGGTTGCAATCTGCAACGTCAACACTAGATGTCGCCAGATCCTACACACGGCACCTTTAAGGTTAGGAGAAATATCACAGTTTGGGTTGAATGTCTTATCCAAATGCTGCACCATATAAAATAATGATGTTTGGTTGCTACAAGTGGATACTAGACAGATGTTTTGCATACATCCTTGCGACTTGGCAAGTAAATTTGTAATTCATTAAGCTTCTTTCAAAATGTATTTGCTATTATATATGCTATGACTAGCATATATACAGTGGATGTCATTTCCAGGAGACACGGTTGCTTTTAGGTTTTAAATCATACTGTACATGTTACATAGCCAAAATTCACAAGCGCTAGCTAGCATTGCTTTTAAAACACTGTCTGTCCTGTACCTCGTAGAGAATGTGAGTCTTAACTTGTGTCCATGTTCAGACATTTCCCCAACACAAAGTGATGATGGGAGACTAAAAAAGTGCCAACTCGTGCCAAATACCACACAGTCGACTTGTGGGGAGTCACATTTGACGTTCTTTGGAATGAAAGCATTTCAAAGCCGAGCGCAGAGTGCTGATGGTTAGGACATTGCTCGTCACGCTGTTTGTCCTTTCCCTGGAATGGCCCCCTGCCACGACAGAGTCAACGAGGGGGTTAGTGAGCAGACTCAGGGGACACGATTACAGTATGCTAATAATAATAATAATAACTTTATTTATAGCACCTTTCAAGACAAAGAAAAAAAAACAAATAAGAAACCCAATCAAAGAGGTAAAACAAGATAAAAAGAAAATAAATAAACACGCAACATTGATCTGGAATTATCGTTTCACCTCTTTCCCATGCACAGTGTGTACGGGGATAGCCAAATAAATCAGGGGGTTCCTTCTACTCCCCGCTGACTAAGCTGATGAAGTGGGGATACGGAGCGTAGGCTATGCATGCTAAGCAGCGTCCTGATAGAGACATAGCTGGGGAGATTCACCGATACTATAATTCTCCTTGGGGAATTGGCTGCACGGTGCACAACTCTGAGGTTGTGCTTTATGCTTTAGTGTACGATAACGCCGTTAGTATAGAGAGAGAATGGGACAAAGTCACATGGAAAGGGAAGAATTCAGGTGTTTGGAGAGCAGAAATGTCATTTTGGAAATGTGTAAATCCACTATTGACGGGAATTATGACGTCTTATGACGATTACACCAATGTCAGATGAATCTGGCATTTTTTGCAAATTCTTAGATTGTTACTTTGGAACTCAAAGTACTGATGACAAGGAGAAAGATCAATAAACAAAGTCTTTATCATATACACAAACAAATAACATCTCTATGATTCAATTAAGAAGCTAATACAAGCTCTACTCTAGCAACTCCACGTGTCCTTACAGCCAAGGAAGCACTTCAGTGGGACTTTCTCACAGCTAAAACTACTGAGGATTAAACACGACAAATCTCCTTTAAACTGTCCCTGTTTGTGATTAATACTGTGGAAACTAGCAGAACACACAGTGAGCTCCAGAAGTATTTGCTCAGCGATTTGTGGTCGGCCTTTATGCCGTCATTATGGAGTGACTTTGACTGTGAGGTCAAGCAGAATGTCAACGTGAATACTCGAGTGTTTTCCCTGCTATCTGTGGGTGAGTTGAATATGTTAAAGCAAGAGAGATTTGTATTTTATTCATAGTAAATATCTAGCACCCTTCTCTGTAAATAGGAGGTGAAATCAAACCACAGGAGCTTTTATTCCAATACACACTAGCTCAGTTATTCCCAGTGGACTTGGTGGTGGTGGAATAGACAAAGACACCAGGAAGTGGCTGACAGCTCCGATAAGCCCGGGCTGTGACGGCTGTGACAGGAGCTCCCACTGGTTTACACACACAGTCCTACGACACACGTTCCACATCTTCTCTCTTTAAAGCGGACGCACGAACAAAACGTACGACGGGCTGAGGAGCGCTTCATTTATGCCACAGGACGTCTTTGGTGTTGACGGAGCCAGTGAGGGTCCAGAGGGCTGATGGAAGCATCGGACAGCTGTTATACGTGACGGAGGACACTTCACCTCCGGGTTAAACAAAAGGAGTCACACGTACTTTGGCTACAACTTGCTGTAAAGTAACAAATTGTTTTCACTCCCTTTTATCCGCCATTTTGCCCAAAGCCCATTAATCTTTGTGTTGTGCTGTGTCCGTCTCTGTTCACTGATAGCATACATGTGCACGTGTGTTCTGACGGAGATGTAGGTACGCACACATACATGTTGTCGACATACAGTATACTCCAGTATTTACCGGGAGAAAAATATCCCAGAAGTCCTCATTATGTCTCAACCTTGGACGGGCTGCAAGAGAGTGACGTACAATACGAGACTCTACGGCTGTTTGGAGGGTAGTTGTTACTACAGGCTAATATGCTTTCCTGTTATTTCACATTTTTTGATGCAAGCCAAATTGTTGAAACCCAACTAATGTAGAAAGCACATAAATAATAAAGTATTGTTCCATTCCAGCTAATCCAAAAACATCTTTTTGTGGTTTGGCCTCTTGGCACTGCTACCAACATCCAAAGATTCAGTTGCTTTCCCTTCCAGAGCGAAGGAAAAGAAGTGGGGGAGATGGACACTGTTAAAACTAGTGGTTTGTTTTCCTTAAGAACCTGATGGGGAGCAACTTCTATGTGACACAAAGTGTGTGCATTAGCCATGAGACAAAAATATAAGCTAGTGCACAGGACAGTTTTACAATTGTGGCTTCGGCAGCACACTTTTTAGCTCTAGCCCTATTTTTAGGCCTCTGCTCGAAAATTGCATACCCATACCTTTTAGACTGTTTTTAGACTGATCTGAAACTACAAGTAATTTTGATGGTATAATACAGGTAAAACTTGTGAGAGACTTGTTCAGATGTGTAAATATTGTGTATATGTTACTGGTTAATAGTAAATGAAGATGGCACACAGCTCAAATTGAAAAGTTCCAGGTTCGCCTGAAAAAAAAGCACTTTTATTGAACATTTCTTTTTTAAATAATGCAGATTGAAGCCTAAAAATACTCCACAGTCCGCACAACAGGTTTGTGGTCTGTCCAAGCTAATTTTACTTAGCAGGCCAGCATAAATGAGGTCTGAGTACAGAATTTCAAGCCAAATTTTCATTTTTGGAACCAGATTTTGCGCTGCTCTATTCTAATTTTATATACTATATAACTACATATTAACTATATATTCACTTGCTTTATCACTAAGAGTGTTCAATACATCATAATAAAGCAGTTTGCAATCATTTTCAGCCATGTTCAGTTATTTCCAGATGTCATATGTCTCATCCATGAAAAAAACCTGCTCTGACTCAGTGTGTATGTGGGATTTGTAAGGCCTGTGATTGGTGGATTTATTTATATGACACGTCGTTAGGTCCGGAATAGTCCAATGAAAGCTGTCAGGGGTGTTATTTGGAAAGCTGAGGGACATTAGTCAGTAAAAATCTTGATAGGGTGGGCTCAACCCCCATGCGAAAAATACATTGGTCCAGTCGAAAAATGCGGGCCATTTTCGCATGGCAGGTCACAGCATGTTCATTTCAATGCCGGCAGACAGAGCAGGAAATGCACTACAGTGCTGCAGTAACTTTCAATGGATTAACTGTTTTTTTTCGGGACAAAAAGGCAGTGGTGTATAAAGTACCCAAAAGCCATACTTGAGTAAAAGTAAAGATACCTTACTGGAAAACTACTCCAGTAAAAGTAAAAGTCACCTATTAGAATACTACTTGAGTAAAAGTATCTGATATTTATTGTACTTAAGTATTGAAAGTAAAAGTACAAGTAAATGCTGTTAATAAAAAAGCAAAGGGTCAGAATTTTGAGAATTATGAAGTTTATTCTTTTAAGTGCTGTGGCACCATGACCAAGGACATGGAGCTGTGTTGACAATAATTGGGTTGGCTGTGATCCATCCAGGAGCAACAATGTCCAACATAATATATTGTACATAAGTATACTTTTGCATCTACTATGAACTTATCATCATAATTCTCCGAAAAGCAATATGACACTATGAAGGAGTTGTAACAGTGCGTTTATAAGTATGCTCATTCCGACTAGAGGATGTAGAGGGCAAATGCATCATATTGTGTTCAGCAGAAAATATCCACTTGATGCATCAGGTCAGTGTTGTGAGAAAGGACACCTGCCTTGTAAACTCCTATGGGCCTGATTTGAACACAATAGGCAAAGGTTTTGCTCAAGCTGAATCTGCAATTGGGCGACTGCTACCATCATAACTCCATCTGATCATCCACAAAATGACTCAAATATCAAACATGATCAATACTAAAGTAACAACCCAGTCATTACTTGAACCTGAAAAATGTCCTGTTCATCTTCAAAAGAAGTTGGTTTTCAAAATTGCGAGAATTCCGTCTCGCTCTTCTTGGGCTGAAGACTAGTCCTGCGATGCTAACTAGCCTTTCACAGGCCGCTGAGGCAGGTAGAGGTGTGTTCAGCTTCACAGACAGCTTGCGCACAGCTGGGAAGGATTTCCCTAATGCTAACCCTAATGCTAACCCTAATGCTGCACTCTCGCGGCTCCTGTCAATCCTATGGTGTGGTAGCTAGCTAACGTTAGCCAACTAATGCTGCACAACTGGCAACACTTCCTCAGCTCACTAACTCGCTAGCGATCCACGGGTGTTGGTCTTCGTCACCACCGTCGTTTGTTGCGGGAGTAGCAGGTGCTTCCATTTCTGCTTCCATCATGAAATCAGTCATCGTAGAGTGGAATTATATTAATGTAGTCGCTCGCTAGCTATAGCATATAGCATCCTGGGCATCACTGGGAATCAAAACACTTTGAGAGCACTTGTTTGCAATTGCGCATTAATGTGATTAACCAATGATTTAACTTGCAAGCTAGCACCACTGATTCGCCAAACCTGCTTACTTGCAGTCTGTGTTCCACCACAGTCCCTGACGCTGGTCTCATGATTCATTTTGTTTCTAAAGATAGATTTGATTTTGTAGTGAGTAACGAAGGTTTCAGGGGAAATGTATCGGAGTAAAAGTATCAGTTTTCTTTGCAAAATGTAGTGAAGTAAAAGTAAAAGTCATCAGAAATATAAGTAGTAAAGTAAAGTACAGATATCCAAAAAAAAGACTTAAGTACAGTAACGAAGTATTTCTACTTCGTTACAATACACCACTGCAAAAAGGTATGTCAATTTTCAATTTTTTTCTGGAGAGCAGTGTGTGGCTTCTTGGGGTTTGTCCTGTGACTTTTGAATGCTTTGTCGGAGGTCTATTTGGACACGCTGAGTCGACGCCCTATCGAGCCCTCATGCAAAATCATATACCCATCCGCTATTATAGCTGCCAGCTTTGTGATGAAAGATGAATTTCTGCTGCATAGTTGACGGATTTTTTGGAGAAAAATCCTGATATTGTGATAAATCTTCTAGTGTATTGAATTAGTTTGTGTATAACTGTGTATAATTGTGTAAAATGGCTTGCATGATGATTTTGCACGGACTTTTTTTTCTCTCGATATTTTACATGTCAGGACCATTTTTCATATTTCTTGATGAAAAGTCCGTTCGGAACTTCGGTACCGGTACTCGAACCCCAAATGGGGCTCGCTCGGGCTATAGAGGTTTAAGGCAGGGTGACTTACCTGTCGCAGTAATCACAAAACCCTTTTGGTAGGTAGCATTGAGCTGCAATGTCAATGTGCTGAGATTACCCTGGAGACATGTCCTCTAGCTGAACTGTAGCCTCCGGCCCGCATGGCTTCCTTCCATTCTAAAACTCGGCCTTGCCTGCTTGTCTACTTGGCCTCAGTCACTTCTGAAGACTGTGTTTTCTCTCCTTGCATTCTACATGACACTGTTTTCTTTCCCTCGCTCTTTCCGGCTCACATTACATTACATTGCATTAGACAATATGCTGCACCTTCCTTAAAACAGATATATTGTACTTTAATTTCTTTATTGTTAGTTTCTCTATGCTTCTTGACTGTTTGCAGTACTTGCTTTTATCTTTGTCGTACACCAAAAACAAAAGCAAATTCCTTGTATGTGAAGAGCGTGTTAATTAATTCTGATTGTTACTGTATTAAGGCCTCTGGAGCTATACAACACCAACAATAGATGGAGAGAGGTGCTGAGTAAGCATTTAGAATAATGAATAGCACAAAAGAGATAAGGACATAAAGAGAAAAACTAAGAGGCAAAAGCAGAGAACAATAAAAAAATAGAGAAAGAGATAAATTGAGAGAGAAAACAAGGGAGACAGATCGAGTGAGAGCAAGGAAGGGAGGAAGGGAGTAAATGAGAGCGCAGGGAACAGAGGAGAGCCTCCCGTGGAGATTAACTTTTGGAAAATGAGTCAGTCTCTGCGGGTGGGTTCGACAACAATCTCTGGACAGAGTCCCAGCTCCCATGATGCTTTGTAGGAGCTCATGACAGGACGACACTGACACGTCACGTCAAGGTGCTGAACAACCTCCAGCTTTCACAGAGCACACGGATCTGGTCTCACTGAAGTGGCCAGGTGGGACACCTGAGATGAGACGACCCACACTGCCGGTATCCCTGCATGGATTGGTCTGTTTACCAGTTAGTGAAGTGGTGTGCTGAGCAGTTTTTTGAGCAGGAAATAAGCTAACCTGAATAAGGAGGTCATTTCTCACCAAGGTATGTCACAGTGGGGAGGTGTGTGTGTGTGTGTGTGTGTGTGTGTGTGTGTGTGTGCGCACTCTTGGAATAATTAGTTAATACACAAATGAACCAGAAACCCGAAGAACATGAGCACCTCCGTGCAAGCTGCACATGCAGATGGTCGACTCGCAAGCCAATGGACAGACACTGGGGAAACACACACACACACACACACACACACACACACACACACACACACACACACACACACTCCGCTATGCCCCTTCCCAAGTTAATAGGGGAGCCTTGTCTGAGATATATTGTGTCTGTGTGACGAGAGCTTTTCTAAATTCTGTATTTTCTCCATGTAAAGTAACTAACATATATAATAATTCTTAGTATAAGTCTTCAGAATAATCCCACCAAGCTTAAAATCTTGTCAGCTCAGCTGCTCCATTTAGAGACTGGGCGTCTTGCTCAAAGGCACCTCAGCAGACGGTTTTGGTTCTCTCTTCACACACACAAATGATTCAGACCAATGTTGGACACAATTACTCGATATTGAACTGTCAGTGTAGACTGAAGCTAAATTGCCTCTGTGTCTGTGTTTAGCTGTGTGTCTACAGTGGATGCATTGGAGAGATGCTATATTGGGCTGTGTTGAAGCTCGTCTTGTGGCAGCGCTGCTCTGCTGGTATTTACCATGATCTTTCTGCAGGGCTCAAGGTCTGGACCAGGGTCATGGATAATGACTGGGTGTAAATGGCAGCCTCAGTTTCCATTCCCTGGCGGCCGCCGAGGAGCAGACGCCGACCTCTCGGCTCTGAAGTCTCAAGAGAACCAGCTGTACAGATACTAGTGCAGGTAATCACACTGGTGTGTGTGTGTGAGAGAGAGATGTGACAGACTGAGTCAGCTATTGATTTCCTAGTCAGCGTTAGCGTTGACGTCGTGATTTACCTCGGTGATTTACAAAGTTTGTATTTGTGCTTGTGTGTCAGTGTTAAAGGGTGTGCCTGACATGCTTTGTATAATTCTCGAACGATACCTATTTGTCTTTAGTATATACGTTGAGCACTCTTAGAAATAATATTTTTATTTTATTTTTATTTAACCTTTAATATAGGGTTCTTCAGCTTGTCCTCAACCAGGGGGTCCTACCAAGAGCCCCTATATATTCAAAGGGTTTCATGTAGAACCCTAAAGGGCTGATGTGGTGCAGCACAACCCAAGATAATCATGTTTCACAGTGACAGCTTTGGGGGGGGGGGGGGGGCAGTCCCTTTCAACCAACCTTGAACTCTTTTTTCCAAATACTGTTCTTTGGATGAAAAGGGTTCTTAATGGCACCATTAGTCTTTCAATGAAACATTGAAGAACCTTCTTTAAACAAAGGTTCTCCTGAAGCAAATGGTTCTGGGTAGAACCTCAGCCCTTCAGGAAGAACCCTTTGGAACCCTTATTTCTGAGAGTGCAGATATATCTAAGACAAAGGTGCATTTGTTGGAAAATAATTCCAGGTAAAAACATGAAGTCAAAACCTGGATTAATGTAGGACACTGTAACATAGAGATTAACAAGCTCGTGTTACATTGTGACTGGTGGAGCCAACAGCAGCTTCAGGAACCCAGACTGCTCCATATAGCACAAGTGCTTTCACAGACACTCAGGGAGAATACATTGTTACAAAATAATAGAAAGTGGCTTCCGGCTGTACTGTGGGATGAACACCACGGGCTGCATGCGTGTGTCAGTGACAGAGCACCTCGGTTCACTCCACTGCCTCCCGAGATGAGCCCATTCCCTCGACCCGCCCCTACCCCTCCACACCCTTTGATAGATCGGTCCGAGGGTGGGTCCCTGACTGCCTCACTAACCAGAACTGGATGCGACCATCTCTCCCGTGTGGGGTAACGAGCAAAATCGATTGTCAGAAAGAATGCTAGGTGCATCTGAGGCAGCTCCATTTCAGACCCAAGATATTTATTTTCAGACATTTTGATCCAACCTAATAAAATACTCTTTGACATGTTTTACATGATACAGTTTCCACATCACCTGAACTAAAAGTTAATTCAAACCCCAATGAGTAGGATTTAGACATTTCTAACTTTAGCGACTCTTATTGGTGGAAATAAAATCATGACAGACAGCACAGCTCGGGGGACATTGAACATTAAGGATGAAAGCAACACATAGACTGTACAAGAATGTCCATGCCACATTCTTCTACAAAACGTATACATTTACACCAACACAGTAACGTGAACGATGGTGTGATAGGTCTGGGGCTTGATATGTGCCGTTCTATCATAAACGCTATGTAGCCCTGTGACAGTGTAGCGGTGCACAGAATGACGTCACACAGGCTCAGTCTGGTGCTACACATTTAATGAAAATGGTTCTGTAAAATACAAAGATATAATATATACGTTTAGGTATGCAGTCGCTTCTCAGCACTTTCTTCTTCTATCCTGTTCAGAGATTCTCATGTTCTCGCGTATTCACGCGAGGCCACCCTCTGGCTCTCTGTCACAGACACTGCTGATGTCGCAACACTGCCACCTACTGGCGATCCACTGGATCTACTGCCTACAAATGTATATGGCGATAAATAACACTGTACCCCACATTTTAACTAAAATGAACACTTCCTCCTCATTAACACATAAGAAACATAATAAACTCACTTAACTTACACTACACCCAAGCAACTATTGTACTTCCTGAACTCAAATGACTTATTGTGCCACAACAGCATCACCAAGGGGTGTTACGGTACACAGAAGTCACGGTTCGGTTCATACCCCGGTTTAGGTGTCGCAGTTTGGTGTGAGTTTGGTAAAATGGGGAGCAACGGCGACACAACATTGCCTGTTGTAGCTGACCGGGAGCCCGCAGGCCAGTCTTTCAGCTCCTGCATTTATTAGCGCTCGCCATAGTGCGACTGACTCGCTAGTTGTGCTAACCTCAGCACCTGTTGCTAATGGTGTACAGCAACATGTTCCAGGTGGAACTCACGCTTGTGAACTTCTGCATTACGTGCATATATCTACGTATCGTGTATTCTGGATGTGGCTACGTGCGTCTGTTCCGATTCACCACGAAAACACATTATTGATGCAATCAGCCGGTAGACCTGGCCGGCCCCAAATGATGTTTTTTGAAGTAAAACTGAAAGCTTGGAACTGGAACAATGCTTCTGTCATGTTTTGGAGTATCCTTCCTCTTATGAGTCAGTCAAAGTGGCACAATGATCGTGGCACGGTTTGGTCACTTGGGGTACATACTTGTATTTCAATGCAGCTGTAAATACAGTAATGGTCAACCCTGTTTCAGAACGCACCCTCCCATTTACTGGAGAACTACACTGTAAAGCACCTTTCCTTGTCAGACAGATATCTGCAGTAAATATAGATAGATCTCCGTTATCAGACATCCAGCAAGTCTAAAACACCACCAGGTCTCACGTAAGCAGGCTAAATGAACGGCCAATCAATGGCTGCTTATTGGTGGGACCTTGAGCCCTCTCTGATTCAATTACCTGCTATGATGAGGACGGGCAGCCAGGCAGAGAGGCAGGGAGGCCAGGCAGGCCAAGCTCACAACAATGTGATTAATGGGGCCAGGGCCAAGGAAATGGGTCATACAGACAGAGAGCAGAGGAGGAGGGAAACGAGGAGGGGGGGAAGAGAAATTACAGGCTGCGGGATAAAAGGAAAGGAAAAGATAGTGAAGTGGAGAAGACGAGATGAAAGAGGGGCAAAGAAAAGGAGGGTAGACACAGGTGAGGGGATTTGAGGAGGAACAAGAAGAGATGAAGGGAGGGAGAGACTCAGTGGGTAAAGGTGTGAGAGCAGACATGTGTGGCCTTGAACGCCCCTCTCATCCTTCATCTGTTGCTCTTTAAACTTTCACTGGTCCTCTCTCTCTCCCTCTTTATGCCCGTCTTCCCCCTGTGTCTTCCATTCTACTTTCTTTCTCTCTTTAAGTTGCATTTCCTTCTTTCTTTCTACCTTTGTTTTCCCTCTTTGTTTCTTTCCCTCTTGCCTGGTTTACTCCCCTCCTCCCTCTATCCTTTCTTTTTACCGGTCAGTGTTTGGCCTCTCTTTTCCTTTATTCCTCCCCTACCTTCTTCTTTTTCTTCTTCTATTTAGTTCCCACATAAAGAGAAGTGTGTGTGTGTGTGTGTGTGTGTGTGTGAGAGATATATATATGAAGACACAGAGGCAGACTGCCAGCAGCAGTAGAAGCCGTTCAATCAGACTAGATTGAGAAGCCTTCCTTCCTTGGGTGTGAATTAGAGGCGGACAGATTCAGTCAGCCGGTCCCCACTGAGCACACAAACACCACAGGATGTGGTTGGTAATGAACATGTGAAGAATGGTGACGCGTGTTCACAGAAAGAGATATGATATTTTATTGTATTGCAATGGGCTGTTCTTATCTTAGGTGCTATTTCACAGGTTCCCTTATACACTATGTATTACCAGCAGCCAAGGTCTTATCTGTTGCAACACTTACCTCAACATTTTACGTCTGCTATGAATCATGGGAGATTTTCCATCTCACCTAAAAACAATTGTGATTGTTCTTAAAGGGACACTTTGGATGTTTCTTCTCCACAGTGACTTTAATACCGACAGTAGATTAAGTTTGGAGCAAAGCAATGTACTACTGTGGATGTATGTTACACTCTGTTACAATGGGTTAAATGCTTTATTTAGAATATGTTCCCCGCTTTACCTTTGCCGTCAGACAGCCCTTCCTGATGGGGAACTGCATCGCTTATGTTCATCTATGCTCTCTTAAGACCCACCAGACTCCATTGACATAAACAGTAATGTTTCCTCACAGAACACAGCAGCTGCAGGCCTACGCTGCCTCCGTTAGTGTGTTTGTGCTATTGTGTGACTTTAGTGTGTTGAAGGGTTAGTTCGGATTCACACAATAACACAAACAAACCAACACATCCGAGCTTGTGTGTTGACTTACTTGTCAATGGAGTCTTTGAGTCTTTGAGGAGAGCATAGATAACAGATCCAGCTCCTCGTCGGAACGCAGAAAGGGCTGTAAAGCGGTGGAAGTATTCCAAATACAGCGCACACATGAACCAATATGAATTAGTTTAGGTGTCTAAAATCTTTGGATAGAAAAAGTTATTGCTGCAGCGTTTGTGAACTTTCCGTTTAAGTCCCCGTGAACAGTGTTGTCATTTCAAAGACACACCGAAATGTACTTGAGACCAACTAAAGTTATATAGAGCGTTACGAATGGCTGAATCGATGTCTCTCTAATGCTGTTTGAATGGGGTGGCTCTCAGCGGCAGGAAGGGAGAAACAGACATTAGTCTGATATAGATTGGCTGCTGGAAAATGAGCACATTTTGTTCAACGTGGACGACAATTTCAAAGTCACGTTTGACACTCCTGCATTAGCACAAAGAGTTATGGATTCATTACAATGCTTCCACGAGGCTAACGCCCAATGGGATTCTTTCTTCCTGATAAAACTCCTACTGCTGCAATAGTTTCCCAAACAGTGGACATTATGTTACAGACTATTAGTAGTCTGTGATTACACACTTTGAGATCTTTGTTTCTCCTGCATATTTCAGCGATACCGCATCAGTGGCAGACGGATGAACTGCAGCTGTGTGGTTCTTTAACTTGAGTCAAAGTAAGTGGAAGGGTCATTTCAGAGGCTCAGCTCAGCATGCAGGATCACACTCACTGTATTGACCATTGATTTAACATCTTGAGGCTGTGAGCAGCTGATATAGTTGGTACTGTGGGTGATCTTTAGAGGCAATCCTTTATTTACAAATATGTAACATCCAGCATTTGATTGAAGCATGTTATACCAACTCCTCTATTACACCAAATGTGCAAGCGCAACATTGTAAAAATGGCCTCATAGTGTAGCTGTGCTTTCCTGCACAAGCCACACTGCAACTCCAGCAGCCAAAACCTACATTGAACTTTGACCCCTGCATACGCCGACCTCCACGACACCTGTCCACAGGTGTTTGGAAGTTATGAGGGTGTCGTGTTGCTCTTCTCTCCTCCTATGACAGAGTTAGAGCCAAAGGTTAATCCAAAGCACGGCAGAGATAGAGTGAAATGTGTACTGTGACAGTTTCCACTTGGTAATAGTCAGCTGTATTCTAGCTGCTCTGTGGGATGAGTAATAGAGTGCACTTCATCCTACGCTCTACCTCACGCAGATAATGTGCACTTGGGCGTTTGGTGTGAAAGACTGGCAACACTGAGAGCGAGCAAAGAGAAAATAGAGCTTTGCATCAGGCGACAAAATGTGTCTGCGAGGATTTCTGTGCAAAACTTAACGGGATTCTTGTCACTATGTGTGAATCTGCAGCACACAACCAGCAAACACAGCATGCAGATTCTAGGGCTGAATGGAGTCTTTTGGTGGACACACATTGCTTTAAGACACTGACAGCATGCTTCCCTTCTTTGTGGGTCATCGCACTCTGATGGAGGAAGCACTCAATCAATTTGAGGTATTGAGGCAGAGCCTCTGAGCGGGTGGCTGAATTACAGTCCTGCAGGTTGAGTGCGTCACGCGCTCCCAGACTGTACTCAATTACGGCCGATTTAACCGACGGAGCTAAGCGCCGGCGCTCCAGCTCCATTTGCATTTCTCGCCAAAATATTACACTGGAAACGGCTCCCTGGGGACAGAAATCCCCTAAAATAACAGGAAATGGGGCAATTAGAGTGCAAAAAGAAGACTGAGATAAACGGGAAGCAGAAGAAAATGGTCACCTGAGCTGTGGAGTGTGGCTGCTGGCTCAAACTGCAAATAGCCAAACTGAATCCTATTTGCTTTGTCTTCTTTCCATAGAAGTCATTCCTCTTTGATGAATACAGGGCATACAATGTGTGGAGAAGAACAAGCATGGAGGTTTGAAGTACCTCTCACAGTAGTATGCTCTCTCTCTTTTTGACCGTGAGGGCTGCTGCTGCAAAGTGGACTCATGTCTGCAAAAGATGTTTTCAAAATTGAAGTTTTACCGTTCGGTTCCACTGCGGTATTCAAATCGGAATCCCCGGCTGTGTGAAAACGTGCTCTCCTCCACGTCGACTGAGAAAACCCACAATGTCTACTCACTCCTGTCCTATTTAGGAGACACAGCCCTGCTGTAGGACTTTGCCAGAGGTGCATTCTCACCAAAACAACCACAGTGCCCTCCCCCCCTCCCCCTCTGGTGCTTTCTCATTTAAAAAAATTAAAACACAACTAAAAAGACATGTGGCACTGCTAAAAATAACTGCTTTTGAATCATTCACGACATACAGCACTTAGAGAGCTCATGCATACTCATGACCCGATGCAAATATGTATCATCAGACTGTAACTAGTAGGGAATTCAATTAATGGAATAACGTAGAGCAACCTCTACGTACACACTTACAGGATTGTAGAGTCTGAACGTGGGACATGTGGGGAGCTGTGTGCCGGTCACTGGAGGCAGAAAGCAACTAGGAGCTGTGAGCTGGCAGCGACATTTGTACGCCTTTCTTCTTGTTTTGTGCAGTGTCCGTTCTAATAAAGATACACATATATATATATATATATATATATATATTAAGAAATATCTGTACATTTATGTTGTCAAAATTGTCCAGTTGCTTAAGCTCAACATGACTTCTGTGTTAAGAGGAACCGGGCTACTAATTGTACAAAGAGAAAAGCCATGGAGGACATATATGAATATAGCAACCAAGGAAGGAAGGAAACCGCATAAAATATGCAGATATTAATACGATGGATGATGTTTTTTATAACTCACACTGCCAGAAATCTCTGTGTACGATGGATAAATCGTACACTGCCTTTTTCTCCGCCCATCAGCCCATCACTCTCCTCATCTGCTGCTGAAACTCTGATCCACGCCTTC
>NW_022280145.1:230905-231132 GCF_004355925.1 Anarrhichthys ocellatus
ACTTAATTTTTGAGGTAAGGTATCACGTGAGCGAGACGAGCGTCTTGACATGTCAAGAGGCTCAGGCGGATGAATGGATTTGTTCTTTCTGTGCGGCCCGGTACCAAATGACCCACGGACCGGTACCAGTCTTGGCATCCTCTCAACCACTCCTCATCCAGCAAGCTATCCATCCATCCCTCCAACTATCCATCCATCCAGCCAGCTATCCATCCATCCATCCAACT
>NW_022280145.1:231142-296563 GCF_004355925.1 Anarrhichthys ocellatus
ATCCATCCATCCAACTATCCATCCATCCAGCCAGCTATCCATCCATCGACCTATCCAACTATCCATCCATCCGTCCAGCCATCCATCCATCCATCCAACTATCCATCCATTCAGCCTGCTATCCATCCATCCATCTATCCAACTGTCCATCCATCCGTCCAGCCATCCATCCATCCGTCCAGCCATCCAACTACCCAGTTTTGCTTCCAGCTATCTATCCATCCATCCATCCATTCATCCAACCAACCAACCTACCTAGCTTACTAGACTGTTATGCGTCAATAAGAAGTCACCTGTGCTCAATTCTGTATCTAGTAAGAGCTCACAGAGAGGCCGTTAGAATAAAGTTGTTGAAATGATTGATGAGCAGATGGTGGCAATTACACGTAGAGGCAGCTGGTGTATTTACTTTCTAGACATTTACTCCTGTACAAAGTAACAGAAGTCAGTATTCATGAGCCAGTGTGAGCTCAAGCAGCTTGGTCATAACGAAGTGCAAGAGGCAAAAATCAACATGCACAGAGCCGGGAAAGGGGGACAGCGCCAGAAGCCTTTTCAAATGAGAGAAAGTCTTCATGCGTTCTTCTTGGGGGTGTCAGATGTTTTATGGAGCACTTAAATTATTCAGATTTATTTGCCTTTCAACATCTTCTTCTCTGCTCCTCTGAGGGACTGCAGAGTTAACCGTCATCCCTCCACCTTATGTGGTGCTGCCATCTACAGGCCCGATCGGGTACTGCAGGTGCTCTTGCAACAACTCGATATCCACTGAACAGTTGTTCTCAGGCATTTAGCACACGGGTCAAAGAGTGGGAAAAGGTCTGGGGTTGAACCGCGCGGCTCAGCCGCAGATTGAACTGATTATTTCTGTCTTTGTAGTTGAAACGCGGAGATGACTGAAATCTATCGCTGCAGTCGACTGACAAGCAGCAGGCCCTCTCGGTCAGAGGGCAGGTGGAAGCAACTCTTTAGGGGACTTATAAGACTAACATCAAAACACCCTGCTGCTGCTGCTGCTGTTATTACGAATTCAGCAACCCTTGATGTGAACTCTCTACTAGGACGCAGAAATACAAAAAACTAATAGAATGTTACAAAAGAGAGTTTTCCTGTTAAATGGTCATCATATACATGCAGAGAAAGATGCAGCTCATTTTGTGTTGTCCTCTGTCATTCTTGCCTTAACTGTCTATAAATAGCAGTGCATACACAGCTGGTGCTGCTCCCTCCATCTGCACTACCTACAGTACAGTATAGTATGGTTTAATGCACATGCATGCATGTACACACACACACACACTTACATACACTGAGGGTTATGGTTTAACCTTACCAGCTGCACCTCACATACTGTGCAGCATGATTACACAAAAGAGACATCCAACAACATCCAGTCATCATTAACGTTGAAAGACCCCCGCTGTTACATGACCTGCCTCTGTCATCTGTGTCACACAGCGGTTTGAAGTTTATGGCACATTTCTGTCTACCTGCAGTTCATCACAGTTATGAATCCCACAGGAGAGGTGGGCTTTAGTAACAAACGGATTCATCTACAGGAAGCTGACTGATGAGCTATCACTTTGGCCATCAGTCTGAGACACATCTACGGAACACACATCCACACACACACACACACACACACATACAGAAGGTGTAAAGTAACTCCGGCAAACAAAAAAAGAGAGCAAATGTGAACAAGCATGTCGTTCACCTCTGGATTTGGGAGAAATAAGAGGCCCATTCTGATGTGTTATCAGGCTAAATAAAGTATTCACCTGTTCCAAGACTCTCAGCACAATCTGAAACAAGGCAGAACAAGGCTCGGTGATGGAACCTAAGTAACCTATAAGACGTCGTCCTCTAGGGAGAAAAAGGGTCCAATACTCAACTAAACTTTCTGTCCAAGTAGACAAGGAAACGTTCCCCTACAAACCACCTGATTTGTGCAACCATTGCCCTCAATAAAGCTCTCCTCTCACAACAGAGACGTCAAAGAAGATTTTACAATCCGAAGGTTCCTTCTCGACCGGTTAGCTACGTGTGGTTGGTTTGGAGCAGCAGGGCAAGCACCTAATAATAAAAAACAAACGGGTGGCGGTCAGGTAACAAATCATTTTTCAACATGGAAGTTACAGCCGCAGCGTTAACTCGCTTCTGCTGTTTCCACAGTGTGGAATCATTTCTGTCAAATCAGGATATGCGGTGCATGCATATGCATATATTTTGCACATTACTGGATATTCTATTTAATACCAAGCCAAATTCAGCAAGCTATAAGAAGTGACACAGTACTACTGCAACCAGATGTTGACAAATGAGAATGTGGAGGGAAAGGAGAGCTGGAGAACACGGGCTTGTGAGGGAGCGAGGATGTGAAAGAGCTGCTGCACTAGCCTCGTAGCTCCTCCAGTCATTGGAATACGGCCAATCGATCTCGTTCAGGTGAGCCGGTGCTACGAGCATCATCTCCCAAGGAGGACTTGTCACATGATAGTGAGTGGAAGTAGCTGGCGGGCGCCAAGTGAATCATGCTAGCTTGCATATCTGTCCAGCGGCACCTACACACATGCAGAAGTGTATACAGTACATGGGGACACACGCCTCCACTACTGAACCTCTGAGATCACTAGAGGCTGAGCTGCAGCGTGGAATAGAACAGGTCTGACACAAAAACAGACTGATAACACGGCTGCGTGTCTCTCCTGGCGAGGAACAGCACACGCTCCTACCTGTGTGACTTTCTCTGTGACGTGGTGCGTCCGGTCGATGAGTTTGCAGGGAGCTATGATGTCCATCTCCCCGCTGGGCAGGGCGATGAGCTGGTCCGGTTTGAAATCCACAAAGTTGAGGGTGATCTGAGGGATTTTGGAGATGGTGCGGTACCGCATGAGGTCCGAGTCCGACGTGGAGTTCAATATGTTGGACTTGCTGTTTACCGCGCCTGCAAACACACACGGAGCGGGAGGTGAAATTCGATGGGGATGATAGGAAAGGTAGGCGTTTTTTTTTTTCTTTTTTTCTGCGTCCGACTGCTCACCGGTGCCGCTGCATCCCGGCCGGACACTCGCTCTGTGGTTCTTCCGGTCCCTGTTGGGCCTCATGGCCTCGATCTCGTCTACAGAGGACGCACGACGCATGCTGTGGAAGCTCTCCCGCGAGCGGCTGCGCGACAGGGAGGAGTTGGAGCCCGAGGCGTCCGGGTTGAGGCTGAGACGGTGGTGAGGCGCTACGCAGGGGGACGACTGGGTGAGGGTATCCACCAGGTGGGCTCTGGGGGGAGGTGGAGGAGGAGTAGGAGTGGGTGCAGGAGGGTCGGGGCCCAGCAAGGTGCACTGGTCCTCCTGGCGGTCTTCTGGCCAACTCTGTAGGGCCGACCTAGGAAATGCAGGACATGATGGGTAATAACAGAGTGTGGCAGATTTGGAAGCCATAAACTGCATATTTCAGGTGAAGGTTAGGGGTCTATACTAAAAACAGAATGCTGCTGGTTTTGGCTAACAGTGACCTTTGACCTCACTGTAGCAGGAAAAGGGACAAGAGGAGTTCCTGGCAGAAAGCATTCAAGATGCATTTGCTACAAGGAGCTTGACATGTGAAACAGAAATGAAAACGGGACACGGTAAGAACAATCCACATATCACAGAATTACACCTACAATGTGAGATAATGTAGCTTTTCTCAATCGATAGGATTTGCGCCTTTTTTTTTTGGTAAGAAATACACCAGAAATACAGCACCATGCTCAGAAGGCTAATGCATAGACCCTTTTTAGGACTCATTCGTGAGCGTGAGACATGGTTCACATAATCAGTATTTAAAAGAAGCCTCTGCTAACCCATCTCTTTGTCCCCAGCATGTCCCTCACAGGGCCTACCTGCTGCTGACGATTTGCTCCTGGTGGTCTAGCGGTAAAGGGGGAAGAGGCCGTAACTCCCCGAGGCCCAAGGACTCGTGACTGCGGTGGTCTGGGTGCAGCGGCATACGTGTGGCAGTGGAGATGTGAGCGGCCTCCGTGTCGTCCAGAGACACTTTGCTGTTGGACAGCGAGCGCAGGAGGGGAAGACGCAGCTTGAAGCCTCGTGGGCGACCTGGAGAGGAGCAAGAGGAGGATGAGGAAAAATGGAGGAGAGGACAGGTGTGTTTCCAAGATTATACTGTCGCAGGAAGGAGAGATGGAGGAGGGAACTGCAAGGAAAAGGGAGATTTAAAGAGAGAAACGAGTAGAGACAGGACATGGGAGGATGTTCTAGGTATTGGAGGTCATGCTAGGAGGGAGGGAGGTCTGAACTGGATCAGTCTCATAGACCTTTAAAATACAGCTTCAAAAACAATCTACAGGAATTTGGGACAGTAGGACTTATTGGATTTGGGTTTAAGTCAAGTTAAAAACAAAAAACCAAGACAGACTTGGTTTTGAATGTTATCACTGTTCCCCAGTGTTATCCCTCTGGAACATGAAGTGTAGGTTCATTTTGCCAGAAACCTGATCCAACACAAATACCCAGGATTCACAGCAGTACAAATGGCTCAGCCAATACAACAGCCACCTGGCCTTTCTGGAAAATGGAAAATGAAACAGGTGAATTAAAGTGATGGTTGTCACTCCTCGCCGACTCAACATAAGTCCACTTCGGTTATTGAAATGTAAGTGCATGTTGGACGAGGATTTAAAGTCACGTAACCAGTCAAACGTTCACCTACTGAGAGTCAAGCTACTGTACTCTCTCTACTACTGCTCTATGAATAGTTACGGACGTTATTATTCCTTCAGCGATGTTTGCTCTGATGATTTTTCTGTTTTATATAAAAAATGAAATATTTTGAAGCCTTCCTGATTTAAGTCTCGAGCAGAAAGTGTGCAGACAGACGGGACACAAAGTCGCTCCAGTCTGACTTGATTATTGCAGCGCAGAAAGAGCAGAGTGAGTGAGGCCTAGTCGGTATCTACCGGTGACGAGCCAGGCGGGCAGGCGGTGGTTGAGGTCCTGTTTGTGGTGCAGGAGTACTTCCTCTGTCATGCCCTCGAAGTTGAGGATGAACATGATCACCGCGCCATCTTCGTTCTTCACCGGCACCACGTCCACCATACACGGGAAGCACTGACCTGCGTGGGAAGAGAGAGAGAGAGATGGATAAAGTCAGACTGATTGTATTTGGTGGAAGCTTTCATGCACAACCTCTCACGGTGCCAAACGTGTATATGGTTCTTTTTCTCAGAATCGAGGATTAATATCTCCGACCCTGGGGAAGTCAAGTGAGGCAACAACAGTGGAATTCTTCGCACCAGTTCGATCGCTGTTGATGACTGTGAGATTCTACATGATGCTTCTGTGTGCAGAAACACTGAGCCGATGCCTCGTACGCACTCATTACACAGGACCACTTATTTCACGCACACTTTTCCCCCCATCCTCTCCTTATTAAACGTACATCTGCACTTAATCAACGCACGTGCTCTCTAATCTGCCACATGAGTGCCAGAACAGCTAAGTAGGCGTGAAATTAGACTACATGTGACAGTAAGTGGCTGGGAGTTTCTCTGCCAGGTCTGTAGGCCTGGATACTTTGTTCTGCACACCGCAGCAGGACTGCAAGTTGAATAAGGTCTTACCATTCTGGTTTTGACACTAGGAATTTGAACCTTCAAAGCACCGAAATACACCCACACACCCCCACACACACACACACACACACACAGAAATAGCATTGTCATCCTCATACAAAATGTGATGGATATTATCTGGAAGCATCCAGAAAACATCTGGAGAAATGACAAATTTTAAAGTTCACATTGTACAGCAGGAGACATAATGGACACTTACATCTATAGCAAATGAATACTGCAGCCATATTGTCCTGTGACACATCATTTGAATGCAATTTAATTTGGCTACTCTAGACCATACAACTCCT
Source organism: Anarrhichthys ocellatus (assembly GCF_004355925.1). Classification (NCBI taxonomy): domain Eukaryota; kingdom Metazoa; phylum Chordata; class Actinopteri; order Perciformes; family Anarhichadidae; genus Anarrhichthys; species Anarrhichthys ocellatus. The sequence goes on from NW_022280145.1 coordinate 237,059, forward strand.
TGTCCCCCTCGTCCTAATTACATTCCCTTTCTAAAAACCAAGCTACGGTGAAATGCACCCAGTTCACAATGTCAAACCCAAGGCTCACACTTTAAGAAAGTCATTTAGTTAGCTCGTCGCTAAAATCTCTTGTGGTTCACACATGTACACCGTGTGGTGTTGAACAGCTCCTCTGACTCGTCCCGCCTCTTACCTGGACAGTGATGGTCTACAAACGGCAGCGTGGAGCGCTTTTACATCCGACGCGGTGTGTTGCACAACGCCACGTACAGTGTTTCTGCTGCATGCCTGTCTCTCTCACTCACTCACTCACTCACCCGCCCATCATCATCATCTCACATCATCACTGGAGAGTGGGCCGAAATCCGATTGGACGGCGGCGTAATCCCAACGCAGGAGGAGAAAAATGTGAAACACAGGGAATACTAAAGGATTACACCATCTGGCCATATCTAGCAGAGAGTGTGTGTGTGTGTGTGTGTGTCTGTGCCCATGCATGCTTACGTGCACATGTAGGTAGATGCCCGGTCTCATGTTCATTCATAAGCTATTGGGTCATTCATGCCTGTTGACAGCTGTGACACTGGATTTGCAGCCGTTTTAATCGCTGAAGGTGTCGCTGCACGACCAAAAGCCGCTTTACAGCTCTGCGGGCCAAACTTGCAGACACGTGTCAGCATTTTTCCAATGTTTTGGGCTGTTTGTATGACAAGACGTGGCCCCAGATTGCCCAATGAGTAGGGTTGTGATAAGATACGCATCCTGATACAGGTGTTAAGGTTCAATGTATCGCGGCTGAAAAAGGTGTTCTGAGAAAGTGTGAGTCACCGGAACCACGAGAGGAGGAGCCTGAGAGATGAACAGACGCAGAGACGCTCACTCACTCACTCACACATGCGAGCAATCACAGGATCCTCCTGGCCGAGTTGATAATAAAGTATCGACTGAGTTCATATTTGCATGTCAACTATTCGTTAAAAGTCAATACAGTGTTCTTGAGAATGGATACGGTATCGCAAAACATAATATCACGATACTTTGTTACTAGTTGATCCCTTCGCCATCATTCGTGTAAGCAGAGACATGAAAGTGAATCCTACTGATGTATGAGCAGGTCTGTGCTGAAGGACAAGTCAACAGCAGAGACATGATAGTCTTATCAACTGGTAAACATATGAATACACAACACCTCATATCATGTTGTCAAACAGATTCAATTGGATTAATGGATTCTCTCACTGATTCCAATGACTGCCACATGCAGAGACAGATTTACAGCACTGGTTTTCATTTGCTGGTGTGCGTGTACTGATGGAGGACGATGCCTCAGAAACACAGAACCAGCAACTCTTCATGTACTCAGCCGTCCACCTGTAAGAGCAGCACGCTGGGAGCACGTGTGTTTCTGCAAAGACACGGCACACAGTCATGTGTGTTTTGTGGATGACAGATGTGATTTGCACAAACACACACATGTGTGCACACACACACACTGCGATGTAGGATTACATGTTAACAAAAGAGGATTTAACTTCAGTTCATTGTTTTAAGTCGAATACATTATAAATCAAAGTGTTTACTGTCAGTTCTTAATCATCTGGAACATTCACTCGGTTATATTCCGCTTCTCTGAGTGTGTTCATATGCAAGTGTGCATTTGCTTTAAATACATGTACAATGCATGCATACATGAATGCAGAAGTGCAATGTGCAGTGTGTTCTACTGTCTTTGCAGACTCATGCACACATGAGCGGGTTCATCTGTGTGTGTGTGTGTGAGTGCGTCCTGAATTTGGCAGAGTGCTGGATAAAGGATAAAGACTATATCTTTTTTGGGCACATCAGATCTGTTGCTGACCATCAAAAGCATCTATGAACACTGTTAGAGATTTCCCCCGAGAGTATGTGAAATGCACAGAGCTCTGAGGTTAATGGGCCAAAGGACATTTCATCTAAATGCTCCGGCTGGACCTCTTCCAATTCAGCGTGTAGCGGCTGATAATCTGATTCAGCGCTGCTGATTTATGAAGCTCGGGGAGATTATCACAATGCACTAAAACGCATCCAAAAAAAAATAAAAAAGCACAGAGTGCAAACTGCTCATGACGGCCCGGGGAAGGTCCAGGGATCATACGACACAGTGGGATCAACGAAGAGAGGAGAAAAACAGACAACACAACTGTGAATGTAAAGGACGACTCAGATTACTGTACTGGAAACAATCACGCATCATGGAGAGCTTTATCTGGAGGGGATGCTCAGGCTTTATGGCAGCGATTGAGAAAGTGAGACCTTGCATCAGCTGTCAGGGTGCGTTATTCGGGGGGACTGGAGCATTTGAAACAAAATAAGAAGGAGTGCAGTGTTTTAGATGGTATCACAAAGATGGCTTCAGCTAACCTGCTCAGACAACCTCAATGTGGATTTACAAAAAGGACTAAATCACGTATATACCAAGCGGTCCTTACAGGGTTTTTATAGGTCAGGTCATGTGGATTCACTGAGGGCCTTCACAAACTGTGACTGAAGTTGTATAACTGTGTGATAAAATATACTTTATCGTCATCGTATAACCAGACAGTACAGTGGCACACCAAAGACACTGTGAACAATACATAGAGAGATATATTATTACATAGGCATTATACAAGGAGATGATAATTAAAAAACATACGACATAATGCATTAAACTGCCTCCTTCCCTATGAACTACATGAGTAAGCAATAAGCTGTTTTCTCGTTGAATCGTGGTATAGGCGTTGGGTGGAAAGACAACTTCTTTAGAAATCGTGCAAGGAAGCGAGGAAGGAAGGAAGGACGAAGGGTTGGTATGAGGGGATGAGGAAAGGTAGGAGAGCAAAGGCAGAAAGCTGGGTTAGCAGAGCATTGAGACGGTGTGAGGGAAACTGACTCAACCTGCAGACCTTGTTGGGTTTAGAGTGACAAAGTGGGAAGGATTAGCTGTTCAGGAACATCTTCCTTCCAGAGAGATGTGGCTGTTCCCAAACAACCCTGACGTCAGACCACAAACAACTCAGACGAGTCCTCCAACAAGAGAACCCTGAAGAAGGTCAGGGAGGTTTGAGCAGCTATCGTCTCTTCTTTTCACCCGAGAGAGATGAACAGGTACACCGCTCTGTCCTGCAGAGCGCTGCATTAGAAATTAGTACCATAATCTCTGCGATAGAACAAGTGGATTGAAGGAGAAAAAGATTAGAGTTTGATCAACCACCTCCTCGCTTCTGTGCTGAGGTGAAGGGATCAGAGAGTCAGAGATGATAATAAAGAAACACCTCAAATGAAACATCAAGCACTATAGTAATTACATTCATTACATTATGTATATATTATTAAATATTATTAGTCTTTTTGCAAACATGGACGTATACAGTATAGTATATGAACGTCACAGTGTGGCCAAAATAACGCTGGTTTACATTCCTTATGCTCATCTTTAGGACTTCATTGCTGCTTTTATCAAGGTGGTCCTTGTAGTACTTTTCTCTTAAGTAACGTTGTATTTGTGTTTAAACGAGAGCGTAGAAGGTTTTTACCACATGACACAAGCACCAAAATACTGGATCAATACCATGCAGATCACATACAGATGCTTCCACTCCACCTGGTGGACATCGGTGGTCTCTGCACACTTACAGATAGGTTACAAGACGTCTCATATTTATCTCCGCTCTACAGTTCAGAGAGTTGTTCATGCCTCCTGTGCCGACTCAACTATATATGATTTTAAGATGATCTTTTCTTGTGTGGTTTGTTTCAAATAGAAAACCCCCAAATAAAGTCACTTTGAGGAGAATATGTAAAACCAGCCAACAACAAATTCAAAGGCAGGTAAGTTCTCAGTGAGGATCAGCAGCTCACTGGGAAAGAGAACATGGAAGCTTCGTAGAGGACATATATTTACGGGTCTTATTAGTTTCCAACTGTTGTCAAAGAGAGTGTCACTAATGTAACTCACAGTTGTTGCTCCTTGCAAACAGTGTGGACACACACACACACACACACACACACACACACACACACACACACACACACACACACTTATTTACAGACACACTCTGCTGTATCGCTCTTTGGCAGAAAATAAACAAAATGAAATAAAAGAGGAAAAGGGGCAGTTCTTCATATCCGCTGGGACGGCTTTAAATGTTCTACCAGCCGGCTGGCTGCGGGCCAACTGGCAACGCTTGTTATGGTGCTCGACACGTTGAGAGCCAGAGGAACCCCGGCTTGATTCCACTACACGCAGGCACAGCTGACGGCCGCTATTGCATAATTGCTTGAACGTGTCATTCATCACAAGGAGAATATATTGTGGGTTAAAGGAGTCAATCTTCATCGGCCTCACCAATCGCTTACCTGTCGACGATTAAAATAACAAAACAGTGATTCTCGATGCATCACATCCTCAATTTTTGATATTACTGCAGACGGCTACTTTTTCATCAGTTCATACAAGCAGTCAGATAAATCTGAACTTTGATCATTTAGAAAAAGGCCTTCAGAAATGTAGACATTCGAATAAGATGTCCAAATGGCAAACATTATCCGGACAGACGTTTGAAAGGAGTCGGCCAGTAGAATTGCGTTTGGTGCGTCTCTACTGTACACTGTAGGACACACTGTTACGTGTTGCTCTGGCCTGCACAGTGCGAGTAACTGTTGGAAGGTACCGGTCACACAAGGGGATGAAAAGGCAACAGGAAAAGCTCTGAATTCCTGCCAGCTCCGCTGATGCTACTTTGTAGCCAACTGTGACCTCTGACCTCTCTGGAAATGAGCATGACCAAAGGGAATCTTCCCAGAGTATTGAGTCGATCTTCATCAGTCTGATCAACAAGGCTGAGATTTAACTGTTTGAGGGCTACTGTCGGCTCCGTCTCAGGAATGCACCTCACCCAGAATGCACTGGCTTCCTTAACTACCTGGTGTATTAATCCCCATGGAAGCACAAGCAAAACACAGCTTAGTGGAGGCAAAGAGATTATATTCACAGGCCTTACTCAACGCTGTTAAGTGCTCGGTGTGATTATTGTTGTTATTGGTTGTAGTAATTATGATTATACGCCCACTCAAAAACAAGCACGTTACAGTGGAGCATGTTGAAATGGTGAATGAAGCAAGCGTCATGTTGTCAGGGAAAGGACCTCAGGGGTTCAAATGAGGGTGTTCTGTACCAACGCCTTTAGTCTACGGACCTGCTCCATGTAGAGCACTGACAATTGGTCCTCGCATACCACTAGGTGGCAGGCCACGACAACGTGTTCCTTGGGATAAGGCATTATGCATAGTGTCAAATGCACACACACACACACACACACCGGCCTGCCATGAGTGTTAAGTTCAGACACAGAGATACAAGGGATCATTCTGGCTGAACTAACCCACAGCTCTGAGCCTCACACAGGTGTGTTGTTCTAAAGGAGGGCTGGGCAGGGAGCTGGATGACCGAGTGGAAAAATGAATTGGTGCGTGTGTGTGTGTGCACGTGTGTACCTGGCATTTTCCTGTGTGTGTGAATGTCCCTCTGTTCTTGGCCACCAGCTGTCCTCTGAAAAGTGATGTGACATTACTCCATCTTTCAACATTGATAGCACACACACACACTCACACACACACACACACACACACACACACACACACACGCCATGTGGTTGACCCCGGGACCTTTTTCTAGATTGTTTAGGGATGAGAATCTGTGGACGGACAAACTACTCCAGACAACAATCCATCAGCCTGGTTCACCTCTAACAGAGACAAATAGCCAACTGTTGGAGCTGTGTGTTTATGTGTGTTTATGCGCACAGAGGTAGCTGGATTGAGATAGATTGTCCTGGTGCTTTGAACATGTATACATGCAGTGTATGTTTCTGATGCATTGAGAGGCTCATTCTGCCCTCTGTTGGTAGGAAATAAGAACCAACAGCAGTGGAGCAGCGTGTGTGTATGATCGATGCAGCACAGCTGATGAGAGCCGGGCGGCTGGGAAGTTGAGAGAGTTTCAGGCTGACAGGGGGATCCATTAGAGCAGCTGTCCGTCCCAGAGGACACCTGGATAAAGAACGAGGTGCGCTGGTCTTATCCAGACCTGGAAGCCTGAAGGTGGATGACTGGAGTGGTCTCTGCGTAGTTACTAATAAGAAAAGGTTACTCACTAGGAGCCATAATTCACTATTGTTTGTCCTAGGTGAGGCGGGCGAAGAACACCTCATTACCTCCACTTTCACAACAGCAGCGCACATCGCTGAGAGGATGAAAATGAATGAGTTAGCAGGAATGGATATTCAATATTTGAATCTGATATGTGTAGCTGACGCTTTGATAAAAGCTGCAATAAAACTGAGACAACTTGACAAAACTACAAACCACTGAATGTCAAACAGGTATTTGTTTCTATGGATAAAAACTCAGTGATGCATACTAACAAAATAAAGATCAATTGTTTGGTTCTGATCATTTTACAGCAACATGATTCGAGCCGATGATTACATACACGAAAAAGCAATTCCCTCTCTTGATGGAACCTGCCTCCCCTCCACATTCCCTCCCTTCCACTCACTGTTGGAGCAAAGTTAATCAGAGAGGCTGGTTTCCGATGGAGAGCCCTGTCTTCCTCGGCCTTCACGCCCTCTTCTATCGACGAAGTCACGGAGGGAAGATGTCCGACCACAGATTGATCACTGACGCTCCATCAACACATCTCAATAACCAGAGACATGAAGAGCCGTGTGTGATAGCGGCGGTCAAAGGTTCACAGCAGCGCCCTAACCTCCTCTAAGAACGGACTCATTTGCTCCTGTGCATATGGAGAAGACACGTGCGTGTTTCACAAACTGCAGAATGGTAACAGGCATGATCTGAATGACATCGTGTTTTTGATTGAAGTACAGGGTGCTCGCGAGTTTGAAATGAAATAATAAATGCAGACTGCAGATCGGGCAGCCACCATCAACTTCCAACACATTATGGACCCATTTCATTTGAGAGAAGAATCTTTTCCATCAGACGGCACTGACACAGTTACTGACACAGTTATTCTGCAACCGTACAATTGAATCCACATTTGATCACACACACTTTTATCTTCTGTGTTTAAAAACTAAATATGGCTACTATGTCATTGCATGTATATCACATTTTGGTATTGGCCCCAAAAACTGATCTGTTGGGCCGTGGTGTTTGTTCTTCACGGTCATTCTGGAGGGCGTAGTTAGTGGTTAAATTGTATTGCACTCTATTGAAGAACAGGTTTAATAATTAGTCTCCTCCCTTTTGAAAGAACTCAATGATGAGTTCATAAAACCACCCATACAGTCAAAATAAATGAAGATGAGAATATACGCACACAAAGATACACACACGTGCACATACGTGACCGTATGATGACCTCCTGGTGAAGGATCAACAACCGAGCTGTCTACAGTCATTGTGTGAGAACGCGGTGTCAAACGCTTACAGCAGAGTTGGCTGGATGTCCCGCTCACCTCTGCTCACGACACACACACACACACACACACACACACACACACGTCAGTGCCGGAGCATATAGGCACACTAACGTGTAAAAGCGTGAAAAGCCTGCTCTTCACATCTGCTCCGTTCTTTATAATTGCATCACGGAGTCCAGGAGGATCACCGCGACCCTTACGAAACCACGCACGTTTAAGCTGAACGCGTGAGACGTTTCAAACTGTCCACTGATCCTATCGTCAGTGGACTGGATGTGTAAAACACGGTTAATTAAAGCTCCGTATATGGATCCCATCAGGAAGGGCTCATTAGCAGAGAGACACTTCTCTGGGAGAAGCTCCTCAATTAAAGAGACCCGGGAAGTGAAAAGGCCTTCTGCGATTGTCTTTGCTCTTTTTGACATGTCGTATTGTGCTAGCGGCAGGCAGCGTGCATGTATGTATGTACCGTGTGCAATGTGTGTGCATGCAGTGAGAAATCTGAGGAGCATCTTTGGAGCATAAATGATTTCAAACACTCCCACTGAGAGAAAAGATTTTAGACCCCATGTAGTTAGAGTCTAAAGCCCTTCAGTAATATACCACCTAACATGTATTTAAAGCTCCTGGTAGGATTGGAAAAACATATTTTTGCATTTGTAAGTAAAATAAAGAATAAATCTGTGTGTCTGTTAATCAGTACATCAATCATGTGAGTGGTGGTGGGTTCTGCACTAGTAAACACCCCGTCAATGACACACTTAACTTTTTAATGACTTATCTGGAAGAAGGTGGTGCCAAGAAAATGTCTGAATATGCTTTAAAAAACAGATGTCAATGCTTAATGGCTGAAGACTGGCCAAGTTGGCACGGAACTGAAAAGATGCACAATCAAGGACAAACCCAGAGCCTTCAACCAGGAACATCACACACGGTAGATGTGCTGATGACGCACCATCTGGTTAGTTACACACAACAATCTGAGAAGACGTCATTGTAAACTGTTTGGTAGTAAAGGGCAAGGACCCTTTAGAAAGACGTGGCAGGTGATTGGATCAACAATCTGTCATTCAAACTTTTACCGAAGAAAGAGGAAAAAACGTTTTATTTCCCCCATCGAGAAAAGTTCTCAGTGCGTTTTTTTGCTCTTCTGTTAATAAAGAAATGCTCTCCAGTTCTGTCAGAACTGCTGCTGTAGTTGTTTGGAACAAACAGTCCTCTCTGTGACGTCTTAAACACACCTAAGCCACGCCCCTAGCTGCCAGCAGCTCCTCACAGGATGCTGATTGGACACAAACCCGCCACTTGAAGCCTGACAAGATCATTGTCCAAGTGATCGTTTGAGATTCTTCTTGTGATCTCCAGAGAGCTGCTGTTCAAGGTACTACACACAAGAGTGGAATAGTGTGTGAGATCTGGTTTAAAGGAGCCATTGTTTTATAAGATACAATTCACTGTTAAGTTCATGTTTCACTACATTTTACTACACAAGTGCCACATTTTCCTAGATTCCTTTATTTTGCATGCAGTGAATATTCATGGTTGGAGTTTCTTGGAAACCGACGAAGAAAAAACCATCAGACTCTGATGATGACTCCCACGAATGAACCCTTTAATGACCCCATGGCCTGTCCTCTAAAGACACTATCAAGACAAATTGAACATATACTTTATGTTGTTCATTACGTAAAACACTCATCTTGGGTTTTTTCCACACGGGACTATTGTGGACAGGCGAATGAGTGATTGGGAGAGGAGGAAGGACAAGAGGGAGAAGTTTCATTTCCTGTCCATGGCTGCAGTTATCTAACATGATGAAGATTCCCGTCCCCGTCTGCCGGACATTCCTGCGCTCTCCTTGTTTTAAAGACAGACAGGAATGCTCACTTCAGCCAAACGGGTATGCACGGTGAAAACTCAGGACGAAATCTCAAGAGAGTCAGACAGAGGTGAAGAGGACTTTCTGAGAGCTTTCTACCCGACCAAGAACATCTCACGGTCCGAGCTGTTCTTCAACACAGAACATCAGCAGATCAGAGAGGAACGAGGTGACAGAGCTCACAGGCAGAAAAACACAGAAAAGCACGAAACCACGCAGTGAAATCAAGATCAAGCAGACGTGCTGTGTACACAAGCAGGAGAGTGTGTGTGTGTGTGTGTGTGTGTGTGTGTGTGTGTGTCAGAGAGGGCCCAGGTGGTGGGAATAGTGCCAGTTGCAGGTCAGTTGAGCTCGTTTGAATAGAGGAGAGGAGCTTATTTGAATGGAAAATTCTGCGGGTGTGCATCGTTTCCATGGTCCTTGACGAAGGAAAGCGCACACATTGGGCAGCTGGCACACACAACTTGCACAAAATCATGTAAACACTTAAAATACATATGCACTGTGTGGTGCGGGCCGCCTGTTTATGGCTTAAAAAATATATGCAAATATATGTTTGAATCTACTTCACGTGTGTGTGTGTATACAGATCTACTTTAACCAGTTTTCTTTGCTGCTATTCTTTTGTGGGCACTTTTCTGCTCTCTGCGTTGCCCTCTCCGTCTCTCTCCCACTCCCTCCCTCCGTCTTTCAATGTGGTTATGTAAGATCTCAGGATTTCTCAGCAGTATAGGCTGTGAGACAGAGAGACAGACAGACAGACAGAGGGACAAACAGAGAGAGACAGAGGGACAGAGAGAGAGAGTGCAGACACTTTCAAAAGACATACTCTGATGTCGGTTTCCAGCTTTCCCAAGCCTCTCTCCTCGACACAACATCAAGGAGTAAACGTCCCGCCCACCTGCACCACCCACAAAAGCGGTGCTCGTTTCCAAACGGGCGTTGAAGCTCATTCGCTGACACGCTGGTTTACCAGACGGCCTCTTCAAAAACACAATCCGTAATTGGCTCCTCTGTCTGGGGCCGAGCCACTTTGAAACACAGTTTGTAACAGTCGGGCTGATGCTCTGTGGTTTTGGCAAACAGGCGACAGAGCTTGTTAACTGTAATGAGCCAATCGCCTGCTTTAGACAAGAGGAAGACGGACCATCATTCACTGAATGAACATCATGCTGTAGTGAAGAAGACTTGAAACTAGAGATTGAGACCATAAACTCATGTTTACAATGTTTACTGAGGTAATAAATCAAGAGAGAAGTAGAGTCATTTTCTCATAGACTTCTATTCAATTAAAAAGAGAATGCAGGTTCAAGGCACGTCTGCATTGGCTTCATTTCTTTTCAGAAGCGGAGGTTGGCGCCTGGTGCTTATAACATTAGAGCTTCCCAAAGGTGAAGCCAAAACATCCAATACATCAGCTGCAGTAATAAGATGACATGGGCATCAAGACAGTGGCCCACGATATCATCATCTCTGTATTAAATTGAGGGTGAAGCGACAGCGAACACCGTCCAGCACCTGCTCCCCAATTTAAAGGGACAGCTTCATAAAATGTGGGCCTTTTGGTTGCCTTGGTAACAAAGGGGGAAAGACTGTCTGAAGAGGTGGAGAGAGAAACAGAACAGAGGGAGCTGGACTGATGTCAAGGTCTGCAGGAGTAGGGGCTCAGTGGAACGGGCTGTTACAGTGCTGCTGACATGTTAGTGCAGTGTGTGTGTGTGTGTGTGTGTGTGTGTGTGTGTGTGTGTGTGAGATACTTTGTTACAGACTGTCACTAGTTGTCCTTTTATAAGCCGTGTGATAGAAACCAGAGTGTAAAAGACGGCCTGAAGAACATCTGTTGCAGCTGCAGACACAGACAGACGCACACTGCGATCACGTCCACATCCATCCTCTCTCCTCTTCCTCTTCCTCTTCTTGTGGCCTGTGTGTCTACTGTTCTCCTCCACGTTCCTCAATCTCCTCCTCCTCCTCTGTCTGCTGCCAGAGGGCAAGGCTGGCATGAGCGATGTGTAAAGCTCCCCATCTATCCAGCTCTGTTCACATTTACACATACGAACACACACACACACACACACACACACACACACACACACACACACACACAGCACTGTGATATATCTTTTCTATGATAAATACAAATAAATAATACAATTCTATGGAGCAGGACAAATCACTTCACATCAAAACTTGAAGGCATCATTTAAAATGAACCCTTCATTGATGGATTGTTTTCGGCTACTTGGAGGCAGTGAAACAAGCTGCAAGAACAACACTTTAAGTTTACATAACTTATCGGAGAAACAGTTACCAATCAGCACATTCGCTAGACACAAAGAAACCACAGCTTTCATTTAGAGTCGTGTTTCTGTCGACTTGATGACTGAGGGTCCGATGTTCCTTTAAATCTTGGTTCTGCACAAACTCCTGAGGGGAATATCTGCGTCTCTCGCTGCTCAACGCTCCGCTATGCTCACCACCTGGCTGCTCACTGCATCTTGTCTCCATTTGGTACGGGGCAGGTAGTGCACGGTGGGTTCATCAGGGTTGTTTCTCTGACAAAAGCTAACTGTTGCTGCTAGACAATGACACTGATGAGTGAGGGAATGAGAGCAGCGGAGCTGTAGGTAGAACATAAGCCTTTATTGATAACCCACAGAGGGACAATGCAGGTGTTTGAGCAGCACAATAATAAGAGCATCTATCGTACAGTAATACAAACCAGCGTTGTGTAAAGACAGTCAAGGGGAAGTAAATACATGCATCTGTTCTTTGCCTTCTCCTTCCCTCCTTTGTGTCTGTCTCTTGTTTCTCTTGTACAACCTCCCCTCTTTCTCCCTCACACACACACACACACACACACACACACGTTTTGTACAGTATGCCCGTATGTGTGTATTGAGAAAAATGTACTTCAGCGTGGTTTGTTTATGTGTACTGGACAGACCAATCCATAATTGGCCTCAATGATCCACACACCATAACCCCTGCCGCGTGGCTCATTAGTTTGACGAATATGATCGTTGTTCTGATCAATAACCGGCCGAGCTAATGAGCCAGCCGACCGAGCACGGGCAAGGACACGGACAAGAACAACTGAAGCCCGATGCAGGCAGCCGGGGCTCTACTACTCACCGCTACTGTATGAAGTTATTTATGTCCTCTCGCTGCTGCGTAACAACTAACAATGAACGGCCTGAGAGCTGAGAGGTTTATTTTCTGACCCGGCCTCAGCAATAACCTTGGACTGTACGAGTCTTGACCTATGAACGCAGTCATAACACCAGGTAATCTGACAAATACAGCCGCAATCTAAACTATTTGCGTGTACGCTCTCAAATGGATCAAGAGGAATTATGTGCGGGAAGTCCTGCAGTGCATTAACAGACATGTCTATTTATCTGACTGGCTTCCCCTGCTGGCTCAAGGTCTTAGAGCGCTGAGGCCGCGTTTATGTGGCGGTTAATATCGCCTTTCTATTCTCAGTGCCTCTATAACCAGCCCAGCAGCTGAGGCACATCACAGAGTAGCGTGTGTGCCATTTAACAGGAGGGTTCTGTGAAAGTCAAAAACGTGTGTGTGTGTGTGTGCGGGTGTCTTTTTGTGTACAAAAGGTCCGTGTCCGTGAGAGGAAGGGATGATGAGGTGACAGAGAGCACGTGAGTGAGTTTAGGAGTGAGTAAGTGTGTGCATGTGTGACAGAGACGGCAATGGAAGCGTCAGTGAGTCTATTGAATGAGGTGAAGTGTGAAGGATCGAGGCAAAAGAGAGAGACAGAGAGAGAACAAGTGTGTGTGTGCATTAAGGGGTCCTGTAAAACATTCATCTTTGTGGGTCATTCAACAGTCTTTAGAAAGGACACTGGCCAACTACATGCTAGATAATGCGCTTTGCATAATGGCTACCAACGGTAAAGAATATCACCGTGCACTTGCCTGCCGGACACACACACACACACACACACAGCAACCCAATACAGATGGGCTTAAATATTTAAGAGGAGCTCGTGCTGGGCTGTTTGGACAGGGGTAAAGGATAAAGGGTAAAGGATGTTTATTGTCATCGTAAAAAGATACCACGAAATTCAGTTAGCGACTCATCAGTCAGTTCAGCAGCAACAAGTGTACTCCGTGTGCGTGTGTGTGTGTGTGTGTATTTTGGATGTCAGACAAATGTTCCCCTCCTCGGTCATGATGTGGAGAATGACCTCTCCTCCATTGTGCTGTCTCCATCTCTGTGTGCATTATTTTTGGTTATCTGTCGATGTGGACAGACAATCACTGGCAGCATGGCGTCACACAAATGGGTCGTATAGGGCAGTGATTCTCAACTGGTGGGTCGCGACATCACTACCCTACCCGTTTTCAGTGGGTCACGGCCTTTGCCTGAAAAAATTTAAAAAAAAATCCTGTGCTTTTATTTTGAAGGGGATTTTTTATGCAGCGGAGTGCCGTCTATTCACACTCCTTAACAATATTTGGCGTTAATGCCTTGTAATGCTAATATCAGCAGAGGATGAACTGAAAACTATACATCTGTCAAATGACTATAAGTAGACGCATTGAAGACATGTCGGATGACTTCAAACAACAGACCTCAGCTCGAATTAAAGCAAGTGGTCATTTTGCATTGGACGAATCTACAGACATAAACAAACAAAGCAGTTTTACTCGTTTACGTGAAACATGTGTGGGACGGGGACTGACAGGAACAATGTCTCTGCACAAGAGAGCTCCTACACTACGGCTGCAGAGGACATGTTCAGCTGAGGTTCAAACTGCTCCATCTTTACATTCAATACATTTGAGAAGTTGAACATTTTCCTCTATTTGGGTCGCGGCTTGTCATTAAGGGGTGATGGTGGGTCCCGCAGCCAGACCAGTTGAGAACCACTGGTGTAGTGCACAACATGCCATGAGGCCAGGCTCATTTACCTTCATAGGTCTTCCATTCAAATCTACACAAACTGCGTTACTGGGCTCCATAATCAATACAGTAATACTAAAATCAATTACATTACAAAATATTACATTTTACTTAAAAACTCAGTTTGTCAGTTATTATGACTTTATTTCAATATGTATTCATTGATATTGCCATCACCTCTTGCATCATAGATGTATTCTTCCGTACTGTTACTTATGGATGTCATGGGCCAGCTCCGTCATCAAGACGTTTATGTGTATTGATTCTTCTTGGTGACAGCACTAAAGCTACAGTGAGTGACATCTGCCATGTTGAGCTACCATAAACTAGCCAGCTTAAAACATACAATCTGCATACAGTGTTTGTCGAGGTGACAACAGTGATATTCCAAAAGGTTTCCATCGACATGGAACTGTGACCAACATTTCATCACGTTCTCCGGGAACTTATCTTGCTGATGTCAAAGGTAAGAGGCATTAGAACGCGTAGAAAACTGACATCCCACAATTGGAATAGCTCTTCAAGTCTGATCTAATGCCACAGCTGCAGTACCGGCGGTGACGCAGAATGTGTAGGAACAAGGAGAAGGGAGAGCAGGGGGAGGAAACAACACAATGAACAATAGGACAGAGAGCCAAGGGAGAGGGATTAGGTGAGACGCTGGAGTTACAGAGGGGAAAGCTATTTCAGGCTTTTGTAGAGGAGGGCAGGAGTGACCTTTTGTGTCAAAATACTTCTTTTCACGTAAAGTTACACGAGGGTGCTGAGGGAAAGAAGATTTCACAAGAGTCATTTGATAAGATCAGAGGTTGTATTTAGAAGAATAAGGCCTTGGCTAGCCATGTGAAGCAGGGTCAGTAAACTTCTGAAGGAGCTTTGTACAGAAACACTCAATACATCCTTATTAGTAACGCAGAAGCTTTTTGAAATGCTTTATTGGACCAATGTGGCTTCTAAATGGTAAAATCAGGAAAAAAAGTGCTAGTATACATAGAACTTCTTAATTTGAGCATAGGTTACATTGTACAAATGAGCAAATGAGCCTTGTTTCCCCCTCAAGTTCCTTTGCACATCTACGCCATGACTGAAGATAAGTTAATTTAATGATAACAAGAGAATTTAGTTAGCAGCTTTGCTTTGCTGTACATGCAACTAGTCATACTGCTGCAGTTGAAAAGGTAAGGTGTTGTATGATGACTCAGCTGCTCACGAAGTGACATGACATAACTCCCGGTTACATAACCGAGCTATCCCAAACAGTGCTGATGGCACTGAGTGGGATGATGCGGGGAGACCTGCAATGGCTTCATAGAAATAATGCGATAGTCCAGCAAAGAGGTGGAGAAGAGAAGGTGTCGTCATGGATCACAGGAAGATGTTTCTACAAAGCATCTCAAGTTGTTTTCAGTGGTTGGTCACTATACTTATAAGCACGTCTCTGAGATACATGCCTCAACAATGAACAAGTCTCACTTGGTTAATAAAGCAGCCGTCTTCAACACTCGTCTTCACAGGAAGAGCAGAGGGAGGTTCCTCGTCTTTATTTATCCCCTCACTACCAGTTAGCCTGCTAGCGCTAATTACACCGCTCGCACGTTACTGTCAAACTGTGTGTCGCAAAGCGACGGGAGTGACACCACTTCTGCCCTTTCAGCATTTACTTTCTCTCCGTCCATCGTTCTGTTTGATCAGGTGGAAAGGCTTCAGATGTGATAATGACCTTGAATGCTGGGATCTATCATCACCCGGCAACAGCACAAGCAGTACAGATACAGATGCTGCACTAAATATTACTTCAGACTTTCAAGCTAATTCCAAAAGTCACATGTATATATCACATAGTATTAAAATATGCATGTGTCTATAAGCATACACAAAGATTCTTTTTAAAGAATGAATAAGGAGAGCGACACACAGGCACCGAGGCAATAGATGTGAATAATAAATGGTCAGTCCACGGTGCAGTGCCATGGGAGTACAAACACACACCAACAGTGAAAGTATCCCCCTCACTCATGCTGTACTGCCAAGCACAGCCACTGTTGGTAGAATCCAATACAACGCCTAGTCATGGAAATTTAATGTGGCCTGAG
The DNA here is from genome assembly GCF_004355925.1 of Anarrhichthys ocellatus. NCBI lineage: Eukaryota > Metazoa > Chordata > Actinopteri > Perciformes > Anarhichadidae > Anarrhichthys > Anarrhichthys ocellatus. Next base: position 253,423 of record NW_022280145.1, read on the forward strand.
TGTCAATAATAAATCACAAATATTCACAGAAAAGCAATGTCTTTGCTTTCATAACCTCCACTGTGATGAAAGCCGATTGCCTTCGGTGCATTTTGTCCAGTCAAGGCCAGTTTTATAGAAGTGAACTTTTTGTTTTGGAGCATAATAATCTTTTGATAATCTGAATACTAATAAAACGTACATTTATTTTAACCAATGAAAGACGTTCTGTCAGAAACGACATTCACTTTGCAGTTTGTTTGGTGGCGTGATTGTTCCATTATCATAAAAGCCCAACACACAGCCGTCTAGGTGTGAACCTGCAGGTGGTCATGGACAAACAACAGGTGTTGAAAATTCAACAAAAAGCAGCAAGGAGTGGCGCATGCATATGGCAGGGTGCCGTATTGGAGACACAACAGTGATGAGAAGACTATGAATATGCACTGCTCTCCCTTTTTTCTTCCTACTCCACTAGGTCTGCTTCTTCCTCATCTAGAGAGAGTTATAGCATCTCGTTAGCGCTAACGAGCCCGTGGCAGGAGCTTAATGATGATAGGGGTGGAGCCACTCCAGACTGGTTTTCCATAGCTTCTCCCAAATGCAGCCAACCAGGAATCATACAGTACCACTCAATTTCCTCTCAAAAGAGCTTTTATTTCCAGTTATTTCGCTGCCGGGAGAGATGTATCGTCTAACCCACTGCCCATTAACCCACAGTTTGTATAAAATCCTCCCGCTATTACCGCGTGCTTTTAGTATTTCAACCTAGGCCCTGACCTTTGTAAAACACAGTGAGCCCTCAAAAAGACATCAGTATTGTGAGGCCTGATGGGTCCATCATTAATCTACTGGAGAGCGGGAGATGATGATGCCAGTAGAACGCCATTCATCTCACGCTGCTATGGGAAGGGCCTTGATCCCTGACAAAAGAAGAGGCCATTAGGAGGTGAGCGGCTTGACGTCTTCATGAAGCTTGGGCCCATAGCAATTAAACAGTTATTACAATGTCAATGGTTGCACTACAGGCTATCAAACTCGCGCTGTCCCTAGATATATGCAGAGGCAGCAATTTGATCTGAGCAATTAGAGGCTGATAGCAGCAGTAAGAGGAGGAGCGCTTGCACTCCTACTCCTCTCGTCCTCTCCCTCTCCAGGGCCCGGCCATCAGTTACACTCCTCTTCCCTTTTAGCATCTTCTCTCGCTCTCACACCCCCCTGAGTCCTGTCTCATTGTCTCGCTGCTTCTCTGTATCCCTGCCCTGAGAATAAAAACAGAGGCCAATTTTTGTCTTCAGAACAACTTTAGGACTACTTTGATTGCCATCTATCTTGTCAGCCTCAAGGCCTGATACATCTATACAATGATATACCACAATATCATGATGGGTTGACAGAGGGTTGAATCTAAGAGAGGATAGGCTAGGATGAACTTTATCAATCCCCAAAGGGTAAACTGGTGCGCCACCGTCACAAGACATTAACACAATTTACACCATCCGTCATCTCCATAACAGATATCACCGGGCAGGGTCATTGAAGAGAAATATATAGTTCCATTGCAGCGATAGAGGGGGTCAACTAAGAGCCAAGTATGTCGTCAAAAAATTAGATCAGATAATAAATAGTGGAAAGGACATCGTATCAGCATTGTTCATTTAGTCTTCCAAACAACGGAGGAACAAAAGACGTCCTGAACCTTTTAGTGGAGCATTCTGGCGACTATTGTTGCCTGTGTGGCAGAAACCTGCTAAAACCGTAAGTTGTTACATAAAACCTCTATGGCTGGTAAGATTAGCATTAGCAGTACGGGAGGGAGGGAGGCTCATTTAGGCTGTGAAGCATAGCTTGATGTGTTTACAGTTCAAGTCCAGATGCCTGGCTTGGCCTGGTCCGGCCCAGTCAGGACCGGCCCTGACCTCTGAGGCCCCGGTTACTCAATTCAATAAACGGGACTCATCAACCTGCTTGACGAGGCCGTTCCCATTCTGTCAGTCGGCCCGGTCTCTTAGCAGGAACCTGATACATGGTGGTAGATAGGGTGACATCTGGGGGAGCTGCCATCCCCCCGTCCACCCCTTCTCCTTCTTTCTTCATTCACCTCCTCTGAGTCCTCTTCTGTACCAACTCCCATGCTTCTTTGTCCATTTCTTCAGTGGTGCTCTCTTCAATCAATTTAATCATTTTTTCCAGCTTCCTGTTAGATCGGTGCCCTTGTTATTGATTTATTTGATTTCTTACCTTCCCTAGGATCTCTTCACTCCTTCTTACTACTAAGCCTTCAATGTTTCCTTCCATTCATCACAATCCCACTACTTCTTTCTTTTTTCCACTTCTTGTTCCCTTGAAGTGAATGTTTTTTTTGTGATGCCTGAAATAAGGTATTTTGTTAAAAACAGACTAAGATATTAATAGTGTTAACGTTTTGTTCTAAAATAAGAAATACCCATCAGGGGAATCAGGAAAGTTGGTTGCTTACGAGTTGCTAAATGAGACTGCTAAACATCATCACGCCAACGAGGCTGTGAAAGCAGACTAGTTGGCGTGATGATGTGTGTATACTCACACTAAGATAAAAAGGGTCACAAACTTGTGTTTGCCACAGAGCTTATTTTCTGCAATAATCCAAAAGCCAATGGAAAAATCCCATTGGCTTTTTGTAGAGGGAACCAGTGCGATGCTAACTTCCTATTGGCCTACAAAAATACGTCCACCCTGCACCACTCTTTAAAAGATATAGCCACTAAATCCCAGCGTTGTGCTTTCTGAGAAGCAGCTGTACGATGACAAATGAAAGCCCTCTTACAGGTGACTCAGGCTTGTTGAAAGCAATCAGAGGGCCTTTTGAAAAAGCCCAAGTGCTGCCGTCCCTCTTAATGTTTGATTGAGCCCCGCAAGACTTTATGTAAGATACAGAAACGTCAAGCACAATCAAACACGGCTGACATGATGGAGGAAGACAAGTTGCTGTCCCACTTACTATGGACTGCAATAGGGCTTAATGAACCTGCAGACCCAGTGTCACAACATTACCGATACTGTTCACTCAGCATCTTTCTAGGTTAGTGTATGTATGTGGAAAAAGAGTCCTGGGCTTGTACTAACACCATTAATACATCTTATGGATGCTTGCTTTGCTATAACTCACTAGTATTTATTTGATCTGTTTTTAGTGTATTTGTCTTCCTCATCTCTTCTGTCTTATAACTTTCAGTCAGAAATACACACACAGGCAGTTACCATGCAGTACCACTCTTAGCGACGATAACCGGCTCGCATATCAGTGTATTTCATTCCATTGTGTATTTATGTTGCTTGTAAACATTTTTCCTTCATCTGTTTCTATGTGCTTTATGTCTCTACCTCTGTCTTTGTCTATGTCCCTTTGCACCAATAGAAAAAGGACAGAAAAAGTACTTGATATTTCTTTTGTTTGATGGTTTACCCACGTTTCCCTTTCTTGCTGTATTATGGGCTGTGATGTAAGTATCCTATAAGTGATTGTGCCTGGCCATCAAGGGGAGCTGTGGTCCTGTGTGTGGGCCAGCAGAGATCATAGGTCAACCTGCCAGCGTGAAAATGGCACCGATAATGGTGACTCCCATTTCAAAGCAGCAACTTGACCCTCTCGTCTATGCTCGATGAGTCAGGGTACTTTTAAGACCATCTCGTCTCGCAGCCTACGCTCACCCGCTGAGTGACAGGCTCAGAAGGGTGCGTGTGCGCCATGTGTGTCAGCATTAGCCGAGTGAGCGATCTCCGTGTCATCGTCCCTCGCGCCGCGAGCGAGCTGGCACCGCCGCCGTGGTGCTCGGTTGACGAGGGCCTCGGCTGGCACCTGTCAGTCAGTGGGCGGCCAACTGTGGCGCCCTCCATTAGCCTGGCTGACAGCCCTGGACCTGGGGCATCACTCGCTTCATCAGCTTAGCGCCATCCTTGCCAGCCCTCGCTCAGGGGCTTTCAGCAGCACATACATGCCAACAGATCCTTGCCGACAGCCATTCACCTTGGGATTTGCCAGAAAGTAGTGACCTGGAGTTGTGGCTCGGGCAAAGGCGTCACCGTTGCAACTCTGACATCTGCTGCCTCCTATCACTCTGCCCTTCTCCTTGTCTTTCTTTGCTCCCTTTCTTCGGTCCTCCCTCTTTTCCTCACAGGGACATCGTTTTTTACTCGTTCACTTCCTCCCTCCATCTCCTCTTCCACATCTCTCGTCCTCTGAGGGCCATGGTTAATTCATGTAGCACTTAGCTTTGGGACTGGTAGCCAGCATCCAGTCACTTCACCGATTCAACTTGGCCGGGCCTCAAGGTTGGACAGGGCACACGTTTATCTGAGACCTTCTGGATGCTCAGACCTCACTGTTCCTCTTCAATCTCCACCACCACTCCCTCCTTCTCTCTACCTGTTCCTAAAAGCATTTTTTTTTCTTTTTGGAAAGACTTTATTGTTGTGGCTTCTAAAGTATTAAAGGATTGAAGATGAAAAGATATTTGATCTTAAGTTAAAAATAATGCCAGTACCCTAATTAGGTCAAAACCAAGGTCTCTAGACAGTAGTGAAGCCTTGCCCCGGTTTGCCCGATCCCTCCTGTATCTGCTTAGTTGCTCGGGGCCACAGAGGAAATTTCAGATCAATATTCACCTTCTAATTATTCACGGCGCCACTCAGCAGAGGGTGAATACCTCCGTAGTGCTGTAAGGACTCCAATCCCACCTCTCAGTGGATCGATGCATTTCATTGGCCGGTAAACACCTCTGATATTGACGTGGGATCTCGACACGTGTTGAGGGTTCCCTGTGCGACTGTATGACTCCAATGGCCATGTTTGTGTCAGTGCACTTAAAGACGTCAGAGCGGTGCAGCCGGGTTAAATCATTGGGGAAGGACAGGGAATCTGAAAAGATCTAAATCAAGGTGTCTAGACAGCTGCTGTTTACACTCGTGAAAGGAACGAATCAATGGAAAATTATACGCAGCCAATGGATAGGTGATCAAGTCAATCTCTAGCGTTTTCTCATTGGGAAGCAGTGGAACGGATTACCTACTGTAACCTGTTGTCCAGAACACAGTGAAATATTATACTAGTTTTAGTGCTCAGCACAAAAGGTGCTAAAAAGTGAAACCTTATGACAAAAAAAAATTATAAATTACCAAAAAACTTACTTTTGGTAAACAAAAAGTATCAAATCTAGCTTTATTTGAGCTATTTCTGACAAATCATACCGACTCCTACAAAGATTTTATGGTATGTTGGTAGGACAAAACTTCTCTTTTAAGCAGCTAATGCTAGTAACTGAAGTGTGCCTTTAAGTGTGTGTCTGTGTGAGTGTGTGTGATCCCCGTCATTCTGTCTGGTCAATGGGAACATGTGTTAATGAGTATTTACTCCACGGCTCACTGGATCATCGGGGTCCAGTGCTAACCTCCTCTGTCTGCTACCATTACTGACGCAATACGTCCTGCTGGCCCGCCACACACACACACACGCATTTTGGATGACGGATTAACAGTGCCAACATGACAAGCTTTTTGTTATTCGTCGAGATCAAACATCTGATTATTAGTCAGTTGGTGGACTAGGGCTCTCGTTAGTCACCGACACATACACGAGCTCTCACACCCACACACACACACAACGTATTGTATGTGGAACAACTTAGCCATTCAGGTGATTCAAGTGTTTTTTGCAAATTATGAACCCTTAGTAACGAGATAAGTCTTTCAATGCGATGAAAAGAGTTCTAAATATACACACATGGTTATCTAGCATTACACACGCCAAACACACACATCTCCAAAACACTCACATATGTTACGGTGCTAGAGCCACATGAAGAGAGATAAACACAAAGAAAGAAAATTTGAGGATGTCAATCACTTTCCTTTAATGTATCTGTGTGTGTGTGTGTGTGTGTGTGTGTGTGGTAATGCTGTTGAAAGTCTCTTCAGGATCATTCAATACAGCTTGCAGAGGCATCTCCTCCTCCTTGTGTGCGTGCACTCGTATTCACATTTCTCTATAGTGTGCGTCTGTGTCAATATTTGGTGCTGGTGACAGTGAGAGGAAGAGAAAGAAAGGAGAGAGATAAAGCAGTGTGACAGAAAACATGACAAGACGACTGAACAGTAGAAACTTTGTGTGTGTGTGTGTGTGTGTGTGTGTTGGTTCCATGCATATAAAGGGAAAACTGATGTACTGATTTGTGGACTCCGGTCTGCAGAGTGCGGGACAAACCACATCTGTGTTTGCTGTATCAAACAGAATAGCTGTGAAATAATTAAAGGCAGAGCAAATAAAAGGAGATAAGTTGTCACTTTGTTTCCTTTTTTTGCTGGTGCTCTATGTTTACCAGCTGTCTATTCAAAAAGGTTATCGCAGGCCATTACCATTCAGACCCGCTGAGGCCTGGCCATCGATACCCGGCGGCAGTGTAAATGTCAAAATATGGCTGGCTGAGTGGCTGTTCTGCCCATAAAAATGAGGAGCCGCTCCAACGCCCCCGCTCTCGGTTACGACCGTCTCGTTTATAACAAACTGTGGTACAGAATGATCTGCAAGCAGGGAAATGCAGTTGGACGTAATCAAAGAGTTCAAACTACTGTTTTATCCGTCACAGAATAAATATTCTGTGACGAAGACGCCTTGCTGGAATTATTTAGAAGATTTACCATTTTCAACCAATGTGAGGGAAACGATTCATTCTGGAGGACGAAATGACTAGAGAGCTGGAAATACACCTCCCCATACTCTAAATGCATCCATCAACCAGGGGAAACAGGGCATTGGTCTTCTAATCAAAGCAGAGGGCCTGAACTTTGAAAGGTGGAAATTTCCCAAGAGACAGCACTGGTCGAATCCAATTTCCTTCTAGATTAATCGACCGCTCATGCAAATTATAATTCGAGGAGACAGTGATGTGATTAGGAGGAGCTTATCCTTGTATGGCAGTTTAACCAAGACAATCAACAACAAGTGACGACAAAAGCGCCTCGTGTTGACATTACAAATTGTCTGTCGAGCTTTCGACCACACATTTTTATTAGCGCATGTTACCTCCAGTGAAAACATGACAGAAGACATTGACTCTCAACACTACAGTGTTGCTTTAGACACATTTGTAATGCCATGTCGTGTGAATCTGGGAATCACATGGAGCAGCATGCCGTGTGTGAACCAGCACCACGGTTTAGAGTCACATGTAATGTTACCTGCTGTGCGCTTGTCATGTTCGTTTGTGAGACAATATGCCAACATTAGCGGTGCAATGTTTTCCTTTTACTTTGTTAAAGTAATTTATAGTATTTTTTCATAAAGGCACACAATTCAAATGATAAGGAAATAAAAGATTGTATTTTCCTTCATTAAAACAAATCTTGTCATTAGTAGTTTTATTGATGTATTATAAGCTGCTTAGAGCTAGTGTCATAATTGATCTCTAATATCGATTTATGTTGCTGTGAAAACATCTCCAAACAACTGGATTTATTCAAGTTTCTCACCAACACTACATTCTACGAGATTACATGTGAACACATCATGATAACGTCATAATTGAACTTCGCCCAATACGCATCATAATGTAGTTGAACAGAACCTTCGTTCGTTGTCCATTAGCCACTTTACTAGTTCTCCTCTGGTTAATTTAACACAGATTGTATTGTTATCAGATCGGCAAACAGAAAGCATAAATGCATATGTCCTGATCGCATACATTACTGATAACCATGTCAGTAAAACTATATTTCACACTGTGATGGTTAAGATAAACTGTGTAATTAATCCGCGGTTCACATGTGTGCTAAACTGTAAGGGGGGATCCGTACGGATCACATAACGACAACGATCCGTTACACCACAAGCCAACATGATTAAAACACTATGAATTATAAGGAATCCATTTTCAACAAGGAAGCCAAAATATGTAAAAAGCTCTCGGAGTTGATGAAAAAGGTAGACCTTTTTTAATATGTCTCTATTTCTTGCACTGTTGATTGTTGTTTATTGTTCAATGTTATTGTCTAATGTTATGCACCACCTGCCATGACAAATTCCTTGTACGTTACATACATTGGCAATAAACGGTTCTGATTCTGATTCTGACCTGCTCTTTCGGTCGAAACCCTGATGTGTCCACAGCAGACACGACATTGAAGAGCACTTAAAATAAGTCCTCATATAGATCTGTCTCTCTCTCTGTCTCACAGGGAATTTACAACTCCCTCCAGCTCAGCTTTGTAAAGAAAATAAATCACACTCCTAATTACTATGCAATTTATTTACAAGCAAGCAAGATAGTGTGGAATACTGTAATTTGCATAATAATGGCAAAGGGGGTCTCAGAAGTAATTGGCTTTAAAGAGCTTGCCAAGGGGGACAGACATTGAATAAAAGAAGAAACAAGTCAGAGCCTTGACTTGCTCGTACATCAGATTTCTTTGTTAAATTGTGATTTGAGCTCTTGAACACCACAAAAAAAGAAGGGCTCACCCCCCAGCCTCAACTCTCCGTGTGTTCCCATTTTCATTTCAACACCAGAGAAACTACTAAATGTTCAGAGGTAAATGAGCAACACGTTTCACACCTTTCTACAGTGGAAGACTGAAGCCAGGTGGGCACCTCATATTGTTTGGGATATGCAGAAAGAAAGAGACTTCAACAGCTGCCATGTTGGGGATAATTAGATCAGGGCGACAAGGGGCTCGGGGACATTTTGGTCGATGCCGTGAGCAATTAAGCAGCAACGAGGCACTCTGCAGAAAAAGTCTTGTGCCCTTTTCAGCCCATGTGACATTTAGAAAACAAGGTCAATAATGAGCTTTTAGAAAGTAAAGTCTCACATTCTCTCACATTTATTTAACCTACTATATCTCTCTTACTTTCTCTCACTATAAACCTTTTTTTAATCTGCATCTTGCTGTCTATTTGTCATGCTTGCCCAATCACTCACTCACTCCCATTCTAAATCAGCTGAAGTCAACAGATTTTCTTGGTATAAAAGTCAAAGAGCAAAAGTTCCAAAACAGCTGTACTTTAGAAACAGGAAGATGAGAGCTCTACATTAGAAACAGGAAGGTCAGAGCTCTACGTTTATAAACAGGAAGATGAGAGCTGTACATTAGAAACAGGAAGGTCAGAGCTCTATGTTAGAAACAGGAAGATGAGAGCTGTACATTAGAAACAGGAAGGTCAGAGCTCTACATTTATAAACAGGAAGATGAGAGCTGTACATTAGAAACAGGAAGGTCAGAGCTCTACATTAGAAACAGGAAGATGAGAGCTGTACATTAGAAACAGGAAGGTCAGAGCTCTACTTTAGAAACAGGAAGGTGAGAGCTCTATGTTAGAAACAGGAAGGTGAGAGCTGTACATTAGAAACAGGAAGGTGAGAGCTCTACAATAGAAACAGGAAGGTGAGAGCTCTACAATAGAAACAGGAAGGTGAGAGCTGTACATTAGAGCAGGAAGGTGAGAGCTCTACATTAGAAACAGGAAGGTGAGAGCTCTACATTAGAAAACAGGAAGGTGAGAGCTCTACGTTAGAAACAGGAAGGTGAGAGCTCTACATTAGAAAACAGGAAGGTGAGAGTTCTACGTTAGAAACAGGAAGGTGAGAGCTGTACATTAGAAACAGGAAGGTGAGAGCTGTACATTAGAAACAGGAAGATGAGAGCTCTACGTTAGAAACAGGAAGATGAGCGCTCTACATTAGAAACAGGAAGGTGAGAGCTGTATATTAGAAAACAGGAAGGTGAGAGCTCAACATTAGAAACAGGAAGGTGAGAGCTCTACATTAGAAAACAGGAAGAAGAGAGCTGTAAATTTGAGGATCAAGATGAGACTGCACATTCTGCCACAGCCTCCCCTCTTGCCATCTTCCAGGTACATGAGGAAATGAGATGTGCTGAGCCTGGTGGAGGCTGAAGGTGAAAGCCAGTCATCCTGAACTGTACAATTAAATCAGAGAGTGGCAGCGTGAATGGGCCTCTCCCCCGGAGGGCATTAGATAAAGCAGGGTGGGCATTCCGCTGGGCAAAAAGGCTTTGTGGTTTATGGAGGTCCTACTAGAGCACTGAGAACAGTGAGACAGAGAGAGCCCACCCTGCCCTCACCTTTGACAGTCACTCTGTTCCTTTATCTGTCACATAGACACTCACTGACATAATTCAAACGAGCAATCCTACAACAATATCATGATGGAAAATGTTTTCCACTGACTTTAATTGTTACTGAGATCCAAAATATTAGCCAACTTTAGGTTTACACTGATCCATAAAATTGCACTGTTGACATGAGAATACAACTGTGAAATTGTTATCCAAGGCCAAAGTGATGCAGCTATTGTGCTTGTTTATGACAATGGCTGCTGTTAACTTACATCACGCTCTTTGACTGTTCACTAGTGGTGTAACCGTGATCGGTTTGGATCACCCCTCCCGCTTCTTTTTTTTTTACAGTTTAATTATCATAGTGTGTAATAAAGTTTTACTGCTGCTGTTCCTTTTCAAGTAACAAGTCCCAAAATATCAATGCAACGTGTGAGTGAACAGATATAAAGCAGTAGTGTGTTCACGTGAACGGAGTGTGTTAGAAGCATTTAACAGTGAAAGTCATGGCGAGCAGAGGAGCGGAGGAACTTGAGAAGCCCTCTGCGTCATTAAGTTTGGGAGCATTTTGTCTTCCCTGTAACTTATAATGACGGATAAGGGTGGTGGACAAACCGTTACGGTATGTAGGCATTGTTTAGAGAGAAAGACACATGACAACGGCAAAACATCGGCATGTCCACACATATGAAGAGCCACCATCCTGTCTGTCAGCGATGGGGGACACTCCGGTGTGGAAAACAAAGGATTTCAAAATCTGGTTAAAGTGCTTGAGCCACGCTACGAAATCCCCTCACCCACTTCAGTATGAAAATCGTTCCAGACCTCTATGAAAAGGAAAAGACTGACAGCTCACTTCATCACGGGAGATTCACAGACAGGTGCTGCACACGCCCCCTCTGTGAGAGTCACACAGACAGGTGCTGCAGACACCCCCCCTCTGTGAGAGTCACACAGATGAGGTGCTGCAGACACGCCCCCTCTGTGAGAGTCACACAGACGAGGTGCTGCAGACACGCCCCCTCTGTGAGAGTCACACAGATGAGGTGCTGCAGACACGCCCCCTCTGTGAGAGTCACACAGATGAGGTGCTGCAGACACGCCCCCTCTGTGAGAGTCACACAGATATGAGGTGCTGCAGACACGCCCCCTCTGTGAGAGTCACACAGATGAGGTGCTGCAGACACGCCCCCTCTGTGAGAGTCACACAGACAGGTGCTGCAGACGCACCCCCTCTGTGAGAGTCACACAGATGAGGTGCTGCAGACATTAATAAATGGAAAGCAAAGTTATAATTGACTCCTCCCCTTTTCTTTGTTGATGTGAAAAATGATCCGAACCGTGATCAAGAACCGAACCGTGAGGTTTGTGATCCGTTGCACCCCTACTGTTCACCCATCTGTTCTATGAAAAACCAGAAACATTCACTTCACTAAAGCAATTAAATGCAATGCTGATATTTAAACCAAAGATGTTAATAAATGATATTTACATATTTTCTTTTTTATTTCTGCAGCATACACTATCACCGTCTTATTCCCTGACTCCCCTCATCTTCCTCACTCTTCTCCCCTGCACCACCTTCTCTCTCAGCCGCCCCACCCCGAGGGTAAACCACTGTGGTCTCTCAGTGGAGTCAGATCCATCCAATTCAAATGGCTGTGAAATTGGGTTGGAAATGAGCCTGCGTGTTGAAAGAGGCGAAGTAGAAGTGGACGCGGCGTTGACCGGTGTGGTCGATGGGGTTTAACGATAGGCTGCTCTTACAGAACCCAGCACTTTGGGGAGAGTTGTTTATAAGGGGAGAGTCTAACAGGCAAAGAGAGAATGGTCTATGAATCATCACAGAGAGGCCATGCAGCAATGCATAATAACCCTTGACATTTAAGTTTGCCCCATCTGCACGAGGGAACTGGTTTTATGTTCATGCGATACCTTTTCTCATAAGTGTTTCATTTCTCAGATGGAAACTCTCCATGCATGGATCATTTGAAGTGACCCGTGAAAGGCCTTGGAATAACAAGATGTATAATTCTGTGGATCAGACTGACTGGGCGACATTTCCTTAAAATCTTGCTTTCAACATAAATCTGTATATTAATTCTCTCTTTTCTTTAGGTTTACATTCTTTCACTATTTAAATGAACCAGTACGACAGGAAAAATGACCTAAAATACCTTTTCACCATATATATAAATCAGTATGACGAGTGTAGTGTGTAGCCCTATCAGCCATCAGTTTCCACTTGTAAATAGCACTGCTTCTATGTTCTGCTCATTCCCAGCATGCACTAGGAGGTTTCCATTACCCCATTAAGCCTTGTTGGAGAGATAAGGCAGTGAGCGAGCTCTCCTGAACTCCCAAGCACACACGCTTTGGTTAGAAGCTCTCCCCACGGAGGCCTCGCTGTTGTCAGGAAGAGCATAAACATACACATTTGGCCTCGCTGGTTGTGTGTGTGTGTGTGTGTGTGTGTGTGTGTTCATTCTGTGTCGTCCTGTGTGGTCTCTCTTTCTGTCCGTCTCTCTCCAACCCCAGAGTTGTTGTTCATCCTCCTTATTGCTCCTCCTGTTACCAACCTCTGTGATTGATATTTTAGGGCCACATAAATCTATTTCAAGAGACATATGGAAAATATTAACTTTGGGAGAATATAAACAAAAAAACACTAAATGAAAAAAAATGTGAAATATAAATAGTTAAGCATCTTTGTAGCCCATTGTACTCCCTTTTTTTTAGGAAGGAATTGTAATTAGAGTATTTCATTTTTTTTTGTTGAAAGACAAATGGTAGCTAGTAGTACATCCACATTTTGGATTCCAAGAAGTCCCCTCAGCTCCTTTGATAAGATTTGGCAGCCGGCTTTATGGGCTGAAGAAAACTCAATTCATGTCAAACACTTTCCAGCGGAGAACCTGTTTGTCCAGTTTCACAATTTTCTGATAACACCTTAATATTCAACAGCAGGACGTATTTATTCTTACAAGAGAAATGAAAAGTTGAACTTGTGGGTTGAGGGTTTAAACAATCAGTTAACTTTGTTGAAAATCTGTATTTTTTCCTAAAAAGGTTTGGTTTTGATATACTGAAAATATACAATAACAATATTCATGAGATTGATTTCTTCTTCAAGTAATTCACATGTGATGGAAGAGACTCATTCAGCGTTAATGAGGGAAACAAGCCAGGCAATGTTAGCAACACAGCATGACAAAGAAGTTTGCTGTGGGAAAAGCAGAATGCACAGCATTTAACAGCATGACATCCCTGCAGCCCATTGGCTGTGTGGATCCCCATGGTGACTCATGGGGATAAGTGGCAGTGGGCCGCTGAGAAATGGACGGCGAGATACGCTCGCAGGCTGAGGAGATAGAGGGTGGTGTAAAAGGCAGTGAGAGAGGAAGATGTACATTAAGGAGAGGAAGGACTCGTCATTAAGGCTTTGAATACGTGCGGGTGAGTTTAAGGATAGGAGGGAGAAGGATCACCTGGAGGTATCGGCGTGGGTTAAGAGGTTATAAAACACCACCAAGAGTTTCTCTAAATGAGTTTATGTGTCAGAGAAAAACAATTTCCTCCCTGGTCATGATGATGAAAACTCACAGAGGAGTGTTATTAAGGAGAGGAACATTTGAGAGGAAGTACTAGCCATGGGGAGAGGACGAGGGACCCAAAAGAGTCAATATATACAGCAATTCACCCACCTGATTCAATTACAGGGTGCCATTACTGGGAGAAGTCAGGCCTGAGGTGAGCCACGTAAATTCCAGAGGAGGCCAGAAGGAGCCCGAGGTTGGCGGCGAAGATATATAGTAGGGGATGTGAAGTTGGATTAAAAGTTAGGTGAGGAAATATAGCGTCCCGACGAAGGCATTTCCTCTTCCTGTCTGCGTCGTGTCCCTGTGTAAATCACTGAGGGGAGCACCGCTGCCACCAAGGTTGAGGATTCAATTCCAGCTTTGAAAACGCTGAGTAGATATATTTGATAAATTGATATTTGGTTTGTGTATTTGAACTTTTTCAGTGCTGAGGCATTTTTTTCAGATGCGCTTTCGAAATAGCACATCATTCTAGTGGGTCGTTCCAAAACCCGGATGCTGATGCTAAGATTAACAAGCAATATGTCTGAAATGATATGCTCACATCACCAGTCGTACGTGACAAAAAAACAACGACGGTGAAGAGAGAAGCAGGATATGTTGCAGCTGACTGGACAGCTGAAGAGTAAGGTCTGGCTAGACAACGTTTTGAAAAGGGACGTGGTGGTCAGAGGATTGTAGACTCTGATCTCTCAACCCGGGTTAGTGTGTTGAAATGAGAATTCCCACAACACTTGTGACTTGACACTTGAGCTGCACACTGATCAGCTGATGGATGACTGAGGAGATGGAGCTGGCTGATACAGATGAGAGTTGTAATGGCTCTGACAGAGAGCCCGGGGAGCCGGCCACCAAAGAAAACACAAGCTCCTGCTTCTAAAGATTACAGTCACAAACTGTTAATATCTCTCCAAGTGTTCTCAGCGAGGTTTCTTTATCACACCGCCACACGCCTCAGGGGGCAGCACGGACACATGCCAATGCAGCGTGATGCCCCGCCAGAGGAGAAAGCTACCCTCACACACTGGATGAATCCAAACTTAGGAAGCAAATTCAGCAACAACATTGACCTCAAACAGTATGCGCCTGGGCTCTGCACACCTTCACAAACAGCCATGATCAAAACGTTGCTCAATAAACTGCAAAGTGAAGCAGTTAAGGTCAAAATGGTAGACGTGGTGAAACATTTACGGAAGTATCATCCTAATCAGTAACGTTTCCTTTTCTGTCAAGCGTTCTCTTACGCTCCTTTAAACAACTTTAGTTGTGAACGCCTTTTAACTCAGAATATAAAGCACACCATACAGCTGTTTCTCCTGATGCCAGAAAGAGTCCAAATACAGTTTAGAGGTTCCTCTGAGCCACTGATGAAAAGAGGAAAGTCCGGATAGAGAAAAACAGGGAAGTTTCAGTACGACTCTTCCTGTTAATAAAAGCTCCTGACACTTGGGAATGAGGTGTCCACCTTCAGATCGGTGCAGCATTGTAAAGCAATCATTGCCCACCTAACACCCTGTGGTAGCACAGTGTTCACGGTCACATCTATGTCTTCCAGGAGGGGTCATTGGAACTATTTGAAGGGGAGTGCGCGGTCAGGTAGAGGCCGTTGCATGCAGAGTCCATGTACTGACAGAGGCCCGTAGGACAGCTGGAGTGACGTTTCGATGGGGCTTGTTCACCTTGACCGCACCGTGCTTAGTACTCCCGAAGGACCCGCCGTGCTGAATCTACAGAGTACAAAAAATTCTCTGCCTCTGCTAAAATGAACTCATATATCATATATGGTCATATATTCCCAATGGTTTCTTGCTGCTTACCGCTACAGATTTAACACAGACGGAGACAAGGTTAGGAGTCGAAAAGCTCACATTGTAATTACAGTGTGTCTACGCCGTTCTCCAGAGCTGCATTGGCAAGCAGAAACCAATCTGTCTCCTCAGTTTACTGAGGAGACAGATTGGGGTTAGTGGAGAACGCTTCAAATAAAGACGCTTTTCAGCAGACAAAAGGATATTTGTTACATGTTGGTCAAAATGAAAAATAAGAAGATTGTACAAAAATATGTTCACTTCACAATTACGTCAGAGAGAGAACAAGGCCCACCAAAAGATGGAATTCATGACATCTCTCCATCCCCCTCCTTGCTCATAGACACCTCTGCTCTGTTTGGGACCGTCTCCTGACGACTGGATGCTTCCCACTGAAAAGAACGGGCCAGCGGCTGTGAGCTGCACTTCATTGGAGGTGGTGAAGTTTACATTTGTGTGGACGAGAAGCCACTCAATGGTGAGATTTATGCCTGATCACAAGTGTTTCCTCTTAGTTTGTGTTCCAAAAAAAGAGCAGCGCACAGACCGTTTTCTAAACTCTGTCTCATTCAGAGTCATGAGTCATGTGTGTGGACTCAGCAGAGATACTTACTGCATTATATTACATTAGTACATTACACACACACACACACACACACACACACACACACACACACACACTACTATTCCCAGGTGATTACGGCTAAAGAACAAGGGAGAAAGAACTGATTCAAAGACAGCTTTCTTTACATAATGAGTTGGAAGCAGGAAAGCTTTCATAAAAAGAAATAAACCAGAAAGCATCGGATTTCTCGGTAGCAGGTGCAATACACCAAACACCTGAAGATGTGGCGGGACGTCCACAAACAAGAATCTCCAGACACGTCACAGCATTCCTGCTGTAACGGCTGCCTGAGGGAAGAGAGAGAGAAATCACAACACAGGCCTGTTTCTCCACACATGGAAGAAAAACAACTGCTCCGTCTCAAAGGGGGTTTGAGCAGCAGCGGCCTCGACATACAGAACAGACCTGGGAGGCATGAGGAGGAAGGTTTGGCAGGAATACCAGATGGGAGTGTGAGAGTTTGCAAATACAGCGCGTTCATGCCCCTCTGCATGAACGGCCTACAACTGTGCCCAAGTGAACGTTCATGCACAAGTGAGAGAGACAAAGAAAGAGCCCACTCCAGGCGAGAGTATGCGAGTGGAAGGTAGTAGAGCAGCAACAACAACAACCACCACCACGTATCGGCTTTAATTAACTGTCAGGTTACCAATTCTACACAACCATGATGCGTGTGAGTGTGTTTTTGTGTCATTAAACGAAGGGAAAGCAAAGAAACAGCAGTTCTTGAGTGTCATCCTCGTGAGCAGAGACTGGGACCATTAATTCCAGTATCTAGTATACAGTTACTGTGTTTTATCAGCAAAGGCTGGTCTAACGGCATCGGTTTGCTATGAGGCCTCTCACCCAGTAACTCCCTCCCAATCACCACCATGATGGCCGGTACAACTACAAGGTATATTTTAATAATTTTGATGGTCTATACAGGTAACACTTGTGAGATGTGTAAATATTGTGTATATGTTACTGGTTAATAACTGATACACTTATGGCACAGGTGAAGTTGAAAAAGTTCCAGGTTCGCCTGAAAAAAAAGCACTTTCATTGACATTTTTTTGGAATTATTGCAGAGTGAAGCCTACAAATACTCCTGTGTCATAGCACAACAGGGTTGTGGTCTCTCTAAACTCATTTTACTTAGATTGAGTGAAGCAGGCCAGCATAATAGGAGGTCAGAGAAATGAGCATTCGGCTTGAAATTCACTCATGCTCTATTCTAATTTTATATACTATATAACTATATATTTCACTTTTTTTATCACTCATATTATTCAATACATCCAAATACAGATGTTAGGAATTATTTTGAGATTCCTAACATCATCAGAGCCTTCTCTGGCTCTCAGCCATAGGATTTTCTCAGTCCCTGTGTGTGTATGGCACTGTATCTCAGCCTATCATCGGTCGATTTCAGTGAATAAGCCCTCTTTCGACGCGTCAGCGTCTCAGGAAGGCCTCTGTCAAATTTGGTGTTGATTGACATAAGTTTCAGCCAGTAAAGTTGCAAAGAGTGCCGCGTCTCCCCGTGCGTAAAATTCCATTGGCCGAAAGTCTGATCGCTGGCCCGAGGTGGGTTGACCCCCCTTCCACAGGAAACAGCTCGGCATAAACAGGATGCGCTTCGCGGCCATGATGGTAACTCTGAACCGGAGCATTTTCGATGTTTTTGTACTAATATTTCATAAAAACCTGACCAAAAACCATGGATTTTTTCTGGTGAAGACCAGTGGCATTGGACCGTTGTCCAGTCACAGCGTTGCGGTGCGTCCACGGAGAGAAGAACCGACGGTATGTACGTGTTCTCTGCCTGATGCTAATGCTAAACGATGTCCGGATTAGCCAGCTAGCTGCTAGCTTCGTGGTGAAAATATTGATTTGAGGCAGACATAACGCAGATTTCTGCCCAGGATTTCATGATTTTATGCCACGTTTTCTAGATGCTTATACTAGTAGTCTATAGTTGTGTTTGGAGTGTGTAAAAAGTGACTTATATGATAGTGTTGCCCATACGTTGCTGTTTAATCCAGAAAAAAAACTGGACAGATCCACAATACTGGCGAACAATAAGGCTATTTTCCGAACAATATTTTCAGGGGTCCTGAGCCCGAGAGCCCCCCAAATGGGGGGCGCTCGTAGCCAGAACCCCAAAACCCGCCGGCAGGATGGATAAGCATGTTATTCTTTTTTTACTCAATCGCCAAAACTACGTTTATCAGAGCTAGTTGCTGTAAAAAACATAATTATCGTCACATTAAACACATCATCTGTGACAACGGTTCCGTCAGAAAACGAAACTCAAACTAAGCTTCAAATTGTGATATTTCATCAAAAGCATTGTCTCATGTGTCGTTTAAAGTCTCGCCACAATTAAACCGTTTGGATCCTGTAAAACATTAAATTCTGAGTTCCTCAGCTCAACGAGGAAGCCATGATTAATTCAGCTGAGACCAAAAGTCACGTGACAACAATTGAGTGAATGAATGAACTGCTGAACACAGAGAGGAGAGGCTGTACAAATATTAATAGTTCAATATTCATAGCACGTAAAGCCTCCGTTTCTTATCCAACATTGGTAACACTTGTGGACACTTGGAGAAATGTTTAAATAGATTCAAGTGTTTTCCAATTTTTGTAAAATAAATCATCAAAGAAATTCAGCATTTCTTCCTTTTTTTTTTATAATTTATGGCACTGTATTGTGTTACACTGCACAAAGGATGTCTCAGGTCCCTCTACTTCTAGCCGTGATTGTGCTGTTTCTATAGAGGTGCAAATGTGCCAGGAGCAGAAAACGACCCGAAACTGCTTCCACAGAAACACTTTGCTTCACACTAGAGCTCCAGTTAAGTTGAACAACGAGAACCATGTTATACTGGAAGTGTCAGAAAGTTTGGTTTGCCTGCGACGTTACCTCGTCCTCAAGAAGAAGAGAAAAGACATCTGGTTGAGAAGATAGCACAGGGAAAATAGGATACTGAGAATGTACTGCTGTTACTCAGCTCAGCACTGTCATCATATAAATATAACAAGCACTTCATATCTCATATATCACCCTGCAATGGTCTTGCTCAGTGAAAGCAGTGAACAGAAGTCCAGAATATCCCCCAGCTTAACTGTCTTGAGCTTCACCTCACCAACAAAAATCAAAGAAAAGCCTTTGGAAATCTCATTTTCATATATCGTATCATATTTTTGAATGCAGGTTCTCTCTTCCCCGTGTTCCCACAATCATATCAACACGCTACAGAGTAACACACACGGGTAGAGGTGGTTTAATCTGTCTTTTGAAGCAAAGGTCCGCTGTCCCTCCCTGTCAAAACCATCTGGCCAGAGGCCTTCCTCTCTCCTACACACACACACACACACACACACACACACACATTTACAAATGACAACCAACAGCAGAATACACACATGTATTCTGTATACGAGGAAATACTCATCCTCACACACAGTTACACGAGAAGTCAAAAGAGAAAAAGAGACAAAAAGCAAATTTTCCTAATCAGGATTTAGAGGACGAGAGGCATAGAGAGAGAAATGAGATTAAAGGAGATGGTGCTGAGGAAAGTCTTTCAACAGAAGTCAACAAAGAGATTAAATGTCTTCGATCTAAAATCAAATACTCACAGCTAAACCTGTAAAGAGGAAACCAGCTGCAGGGAAGAATGAACAGAAACAGACAGAGACATCACAGGACGGAGCAGAATATTCAGTTATTTTGTTTTCCTCACAGCCAGCCCAGATTTAAAGACATTCATGAGTTAATAAATAGCCCTGCTTCTACTTTACAAAAAACAACTCCTTTCAGGAGGGTTTAGCCCGCTGCTCGCTGCTGCACAGGACTGTTCTTGAATCTAAACACATGGGGAAAGATGGAAATGACGAGCAATAAAACCCTCCTACAAGCACAAAGTACTGTTGGGTTCACTGGCTTTTGTTTCTTTGACTTAATTAAGGGTGGGTGCTGCTGATTGTGTCTTATGTAAGGCAACTTAACCCATTACTTTTCATTCCTATTCATGGACATGGTTTGGACATCAAGTCTTCTCTACGCATTGAAACAGTCTTTTGAATACAAACTGAGGGGCGAGTCCACAAATGGATAGCGCGGCCGATAAACCTGCACAAATAAGACGAGAAGAGACGGAGTAATTCTCAAAGCACCTGCAAAGGTTGAGATGCACCCTTCACTGTGCTGCCAAGCAAAGAGCATCTCGGTGCTCCTGTGCTATTCGAGTGTCTCTAAATGAGGTAATATGCAGACATTGAGAGCTAAACTGGCCCCTTTCTATGCAAATGAGCCTGATTGTAAAAACAGTCCAATTCAGAAAGATCAGCTCAGATAGACACATTTAGTTACAGTGAAATTAAAGCCTGTTCAGAGACCAGG
The DNA here is from genome assembly GCF_004355925.1 of Anarrhichthys ocellatus. NCBI lineage: Eukaryota > Metazoa > Chordata > Actinopteri > Perciformes > Anarhichadidae > Anarrhichthys > Anarrhichthys ocellatus. The sequence continues at coordinate 273,934 of NW_022280145.1, forward strand.
TGACAACTCATTTTTTTTTGGGACGCAGTGACAATTGTGTGATGAAAAATAAATGAAAAAAGTTCCCTTCCATGGTAATACATGAAACGTGATGAGAACAAATTAATGAAAAAAGTTTGTTGTGTAAACAAATGAACACTTATCTCCTCCCTCTCCCTCTTGGCCCACATGGTCAAACTGCACTCCGTAAATATATATTATCCACTAAACCAGCCTGAACCTAAAGAGAACATCTGAAGCGTCTGCATGAGAGTCTCTGGAGCAGAGCCGGTGACTCTGAAGCTGCCTAATACTCTGCTAGGATTGGCCAGTAGGCATTCGAGGGGCGGGACTTGGCAAAGAGTCAATTTCTCTCAGGAGGTTAAGATGCACAACCGACGCAGTGGGCTCATGTTTATTCATGCTTTGCCACAGTGCTAATAAAGACAAATTGCACTTGGTTGCAAAACTTTACAGGCATGTTTGTGTTGTAATATGTTAGCAAAATATTCAGTGAATCGGGCCTTGAGACGGGCAGACAGCCATCAGCATCTCTTGATTTGAATCAAGTCTTTTTGTGAATTTGCCCCCGAGTATTTTGTATGTGCCTCATCTGGATACACACTCGTTGGGCCAACAGGGGAAGACAACATCAAAAGGGTCATCTCTCTGGGCATCGACTGTTGCCATGCCAGCGCTGAGCTGCTCCCTCGCCGAGCTCAGTGGTGCCTTTGGTCCTCGCTGTGATGGTGAGCTGTGTGTGTCGGTGACAGCAACTATCTTTGTTTTGGTGAAAAAGTCTGTGCCTGTGTGTATAGATGGACATGTCTCATTTTATTCATGCTAAACTACATTATCGACTCAGTGTGTGTGTGTGTCTTCCAGTTCGGAGTTCATTAGAAATGAGTGAACGGGCAGGAAGAACTCCCACGCAGCGCTGAATGTCACTGGGTCAAGCCAGGAAGTCTCCCGTTAGCTCTCTCTCACTCTGCTCACGCGCGTGATCACTCACTCCTCTCCTTCTGGGGCTGAAAGTCCAGACAGTTTCTTTTCATCTTGGTCTCCAAACCTTCTGACCTGCCTCTCTTCTTACACACTACACACCTTCCTCCCTTCCCTACACACTTCTTGTCTATACATGTTCCTCATATACCTCCTCTCAGTAGCCATTCACCTCTTTTTTGTAGCCATTCACCTCTTTACGTGGTCTCTCTCTCTCTCTCTCTCTATAGAGAGATGGAGCAGGGACCACCGACTATGTATATTGTATAAAATTGTGTTTTATATTAAACTGGGCCTGGTGCCACGTATACCTCTTTATTGTGCATTCAATACTAAGCTATTCAAATAATACACAGGTTCATATATTCATGCTGTTATTTTAAACATGTGCAAGGCACAGTTAGTAGGGAGGCCGTGCCACTGACATTTATAAACATACCTTGTCAGCTGATACCAATGCCAATATCACCATTGTCTGTCAATTGCATGATAATCATCCACACAGGCTATTCAAACTGATGTTTTCATTTTAAACATAAATGTGGAAACGGAAATGAGTGATGTACTATTAGTGCCACTGCCATGCATAAACATACCCGTCATCTTTCATACAATACTGCACTATTAAAATAATGGACAGATTCATGTTTGGAAAAAAATAAATTAAAAAAAAGTCTAATCAACCAAAACTTTCGCGGACCCCCTGTTGAAGACCTCTCCTCTATATAATAACCTCTCATGGTTGCATCCCTCTTCCTAACTTCTGGATGTTGTTGATAATACAGGCGATGTACCAACTCGTTAACTTTGCCCGCCAGATGGTTTGTTATGCAGAACCATCTGAGAAGCAGCCACTGGTAACTGTTTGGAAAAGGGGCAGACCCATTCTAAAACAATACGTGGCAGGTGATTGGATGAACCGTCTGTCACAGTTCAGCTCCACTCCCTCCTCATCAGTCTAACTCCCTTCACCTGTTCACTCACCTGCCTCTGATCAGTAATCAAGCCCCTCTATAGACTCCTGCCTCCCAGACACATTTGCCAGATTGTTCTTCGGTTTTCTATGCCAGACTCTCCAGCACGCTCTCATGGACTGATCTCCTGTTACCCACCCTGCCTTCCCCGGCTCTACCCGCCTTGCCTGACTGTAAACCCTCCAGCCTTCTGATCCTGATCCTGACCCTGTTTAAACTCTGCCTGCTGTTTCTGGAAGTTTGTAATAAAAGCCAAAGATCCCTGGAATCTTGTGTGTTGCATTTGGGTCCATATACAACCGGTTACACCATCTGTCAATCAAACTCTTGCCGAAGCAACAACATTTGTTTCCATGGACAAAAGCCTTCAGTGTTCTTTCCTCGTCTTTCAATGAAGATATACTCTCCAGTTCCAATATATTATAATGATATTGTAGCATCTACGCTGACCTCTTCAGGAGCCAACATTGTTGTTTGGAGGAATAAGGTTGCCTCTCCACGTCATCTCTCACGAACCTAAGCAACACCATAGCTGCCAGTAGCTGATGCTAGGATGCTGATTGGTCCAGTTCTGGTATACCGGTCACAAACGCATCACTTGAAGCCTGACAAGATGGAAGCGCAGGGGGCCCGTACTGATCACGGATCAACAACGGTCCTTTACACCACTAAAGATGACCCATGCTCATGTCACACAGTAAACTCAATAGGAGGTGAGGGTGGATGGGTAGCTGTACAAAGAGGTTAACTTACAACAAGCATTTACAACTTACTGTTTTGTCTCGTTAGGTGGACTTGCGCTACTGCCATTATCGACTTTGTTGATGCTTGTGGGGAATACTTTAATTTCCTCTGCTCCGTGCCTGTCAACCCAACTTTAATGGAAATATGATTATGATAGAATTACATGTCAAAAAATACAAATAGCAGGGTTTCTTTTCCAAGGACTCAGTTGCAGGTCTCAGCAGACCTACTAGACACCCCCAGCCAAGGACCATCGGCACCTCCTGCCCTCTTTACTTGTTGGGACAGGAGGGGATACAAAAAAAATCATAGTAACCAAGAATACTATCATCACCCTGCAGGAGGGAGAGAGGGCAATGATGGAGAAAGAGAAGATAGGAGGGAGGGAATGACAGCGAGAGACAGAGGGGAGAGCGAGTAAGAGACGTGAAGGCAGGCTTTAACCCGATGGGGAGCGACAGCTATCAAAATGTGTGAGTGGCGTAGAACATGCCATTACCAAGATTTGTTCCACAACACATGGAGAGCCACGTACGATACTACACACAGTGTGTGATTGTATTCCCCCACAGATGGTTGGTGTCACACAGTGTCATTCCTCTACTGTTATTCTATTTCGATATCAGGATCCCCCCGCTTCCAGAAAATGGTTTCAATTACTTGAGGTGTTGTTTGATGCCCTCCACGCCCTGGAGGCTCCACGCTGCATATGTCGTTCTGAAAATCAGATCAATAAATTGGGCTTTATGAGTTTCTTTGGTCTCCAGGGAGTGTTTGGACTCACGGTGTCTAAATCTCGTTTTGGGAGAATTCATTAGATTTGGATAAAGGGGGGAAGGTGAATGGCCCACAGTCTGGATGTTGTTTCAGATACTTCTCCATCCCGCCAAGAAGATATTTAATAAATGAATATACAGTACAGTATTTCTACTCTGAGCTGAAATGCTTTTTCATGTTGTTTTGAGGATAATTTTAGCTCTCAGCCACAGCTTCATGTCTGGCCCATTCAGACATCAATCAGAAAAAGTGCTTCTGGTTTGGACATCGTAACGATACAGCACATACACAACTGCGGTGATGGTGTGGCGGTATTTCCCCACCTTTGGAAGACCAGCACGAGCTGCATGGGTTTAAAGGAAACACTGGATGCAGTTTTGCAATGCTTGAAATGTGCTTTCAAAAAGCAGCTTCTCTGGAGACAGTTGAGAACACATTTATTGGCAGTTCCTAATGTAGAGAGGAAAGTGAGGAGGGTGCGTAGTGCCAACTTCTACACACACAGCTTCAGGGGTGTGACTGGTGGATCGCTGTGAGCCGGGACAGTATCAGCAGGTGTCTGCTGCCCGGAGCCACCCACCACCCCCACCATCTCCCAGAACTGGCATCCACAGTGTCTGTTTGTTTGTGTTGCTGCACATGGACAAGTGTGTGCCGTGTAAGGGATTCAGGGGGATTAGAGAGTTGCTACTGTACTTTGGGTTCATCTGTCCCCTGTCTCCAAGACAACACTCCGGGCAACTGCCATCAAGATTTGCCAGCTGCTGCAAACACATCTGCTGCAAGGAGCTGTAAACGGGAACAATCGTTTTGCCAACCGCGGCCCCTTGTGCTCAGCAGCAGCCATTGAAAATGATCAAAGTGACGTGAATTTCCCTCAGACGTCCAGACGTCAGCCATATTCTGATTTATGATGCATTACGCCTGGATAAGGCCTTCATAGAAATAGATAAGCACCCAGTCCAGCTGTCTCTGCTCGACGGTGAACTGTGACACATTGTGCATGGCCATCTGCCTCACTTTGAATTCACTCCCATTAATACCTGCGAGAGCCATGTTTGCAGTAATAACAGTCACAACACCTGGTAGTGCAAGTGCTCTCAAGATGTTTGGCAGGAAAAACTCTAGAGCTATTGGGGTATTTATTTAGCTAACATCATTGGTACCCATCTACCGAGCATCAGGGATATTGGTGAGAAGAGGTGCCCGCGAAGAGCTCAAAGGATATTAAAAGACCAAACCAACAGAGACACGGCCTGTTCAACCTGCTGCCGATAACAGAAGTATCAGCGGCTGTACCACCAGACTTCAGAACAACTTCTTTCCTCAGGCTGTGAAGATTCCTAAATTCATCCCCCACCCTCCACTTATAATAACGTTTTTTGTTAGCAAAAGAGAACTACAATCTGCATACAATGAAAATAAAAATTAACTTGTGCCATATTAACACAAATTAAAAATAGGAATATAAGAATCTAATCGTAGTAAGAAGTCTTATGAACTTTGGGCTGAAATCACAAAGCACATGACCGTCAGTCAGTACATTTGTCCCTCCTGGTGCCTGCCTGAGACAGCTGTTCACCTTCAGGACTCTGCTCTCTCTCCCCGAGCACTTTGATCATGTGCCAACTTGCCATTTGCCAAGCATACCGCCGGAGGAGGCCCACCATCACCGCCATAGAGTGATGCAGTGACACAAGCCCCTGACGGGTGTCCTCTTACTGAGGTGAATTCATGTGGACAGCCCAGAGGCTCAGTGGAGCTCTGGTCCATTAATAAACTCCCAAGTCAGGGTTGCATCTGGGCCCATCAGTATCATATTATCAGTACCTCGCTGCCATGGTCCACACGCATGCACACGATAGTCTCTGCCTACATAACTGTCTCATTCTGACAAGACCCCCACTGGAGCTGAGTTGAAGGGTGGAGGAGAGGCAGAGGAGGGAACATTGATGGTGAGATGACATTATGATGAAGGAGGAGAGGAAAGCAGACACAGACTGACAGCTGCTGATCTCTCATGAAAGAGCAGACGGATTATCTGACAAAGTTTCAACGGCGAGGAAAGACAATTTTCTCTCGAGCATTTACATTTTACTGTTCGGAACCTGAGATCCAATATCACCCCAAACTCTGCTGACTGGCTTGAACCACACAGCGTATGTTGCCTAGCAACCGCAGCTTATTTAACACGAAGTCGGGGGCTTCAGTGGCTTCAGTGGCACACCCGTCTCAGACGGGGAGCTGTGGAAACGGTGCGTACTGAGGAACTAGAAATAACAAGAGGAAATGAGGGCAGACAAGCTGGCAGCTCCGGCCCTCTGGACTCATGATAAAAGCTGTTAGTTTATGTTTTATCACAACTCCAATTGCTTTTATCCACTTTTTAATTTCCACTGGCTATGCAAGGACGCTGTGGTAAATATAGAAAGAAAGAATTGTGCTTAGATAGCAACACCAATATTTTCTCATCTTATATTTAATTATATACACACACACATTTTAAAAATGGCCAATAATGCTTTGTACATGAAATGATTGTTAAAAATTTCTCGTGACTAAAAAAATACAGACAAAAACATGACCAAAAGAAGTGATTACAGCAACATCACTGACATTGCAGTAGACGTGTTTTTTCTCATAATGAAATAAACAAAAGGAAAGTAGACGTGAAGTTTAACAACGACTGTGACGAGAACATAAACCCAGTTCGTCTTCCCTCCCAGCCTCTCTGATCCTCAATCTTCTAGGAATTCCACAACATTTTTGATTTATTGAACTAATTCTCTTCAAACACAGGTCAAAACTTTGACTTTCTCCCTGAGATGCCGTGTGATTTGTAAGAACTCAACATATTAAAGTGGAATGAGTTCACTTCAGCACAGTGTGGAACAGTTCTGTTTGTTTTAAATGATTCTATCCTTCTGGTTACAGTGTTAAAATGCTCTATTTTAAGTTGCCATTCTAGTGTACTTGCCATCCCCTCCCCATCCATCCAAAAAGAGCACACACACACACACACACACACACACACACACACCTTCCTGGCACCTGTCTGATTACTGGAGAGATCCAACAGATGGAAACACTGCAGACAATGTCATTTTGCGATTATAACTAAAACATTGAGCACGTAGTGGCAGACTGGTATGCAACAGACGCATGGCAACACGTGCACACACACACACACAAACACACACAATCATACAAAGTCAACAGTCAGGCAGAAGAAGCCAGATGCTGTTTTATTAAACCCTCACACTGTACAACACAGGTTCTCCAGCTCTCCCTCTCTCTCCATCCAGCCCTCTTTATGTCTTTCACCTGCTCTCTGCTCTCCCTCCCCATCAGTACAGACTGGCTGTTAAACAGTGAAAATGATAGCACTGAAGCAGTAAAGCGTTCCAATATGAATGATAAGCTCTCTTCTCACACACGTGTACACCCTGAGGATAGGAGATGTGTGTGGCTGCTTGAATTGGTTTCACGTCCTGCCGGTGCATAATGAGAGCTATACTAATGCTGCTTCATGCCTTCGGGGAGGGATGGAGGGATGGAGGTACGGCTGGGGAGAAGCCGAAAGTCAGTGGAAGAGTCGGTTGCTCCGACTCTTCCACTGACGTTACGGGAGGGTGACGGCTGCTGACAAGGCATCAGGTTGTGGTGGAGTTTTCTTCTTTTTTTTTTAAAGACAGACAGAAAGTGAAACAGGGAGCAAGGCAGAAGTAAAATGACAGGGAGGGGCCAGACGCAAAGACAGGAGGTGTGGGAGTAAACATGACAAAGATAGACAATAGACGGGATGATAACAATGACATAAATATCACATCTGTTCCAGGAAACAGAGGTTGGGGAGAGCAACAGCCACACAGGGACAGACGGAGAGAAATGGGAGAAGTAGTAAAGATAGAGTGTCTTTGTAATCCCACTGGGGGAAACCACAATATGGAAGTATAACAGCTTCTAATCCAAAATATTTGCTCAGCGTAATTGTACATTACCACAGCAGAAACTCAACAGAATGATGAAGAATCTCATCATGCCAGGAACGCTCCGTAAACCTCACTTCCTGTCTCAATCTGATCAGCTGGGAAATTCATTTAAAGTGACAATTTCTTCTCTTTCTAAGGGAAGATACATGAAATAACCACAACCATCTGCATTCTCATTTGAAGAGCACTCTGAATAATCTTAGTTTTTCCAACAAAAACACCTTTTGCATTTACTTAAACAGCCGGTAAGTGTTGCCATGAAGTCATCTGAAAAGAGAAGCGGCCCAGACCTCTGAAACGAGAGGAACGTTCCTCTGGGAGTGAATTCAGCACCAAGGACAGAGGCAGAGGCAGAGGCAGCGTGGAGAAAAGCTGGCTGCTGTGAGCCATTCAGGCTGATAGTTACACCAGGATACCACAGGCAGGCATGACTGAGACAACTGCTCCTGGTGAAGTAGTAAAGAGTGGGCTCCACTGCATGTGTGACGTCTGAGTGCTTACACATCAGTATGTGGCATTAAAACACAACCCAGATAACAAATAATGTGACAGGGTGATTGTTCATAGTCATCTCTTTCTCTCAGCTACGCAATTCATTTTCATTTCTTTTTAACTTCTCCTGGCTTTGCACAGTATTTGTTAGGGACCAATTGAAAGCCTGAGGGTTTGTGTTTCACAAAGCAGTCCGCATGCTGTTCTGTGTGCTCGGGTTGAGTGTCAAATTGTAACAGTATGAGATTATCAAGGTATGATAACCTTCTCAGAAAACATCACGGTTTCACTGTATCACACTATGATAATGATAGTATATAAATATGATTAAAACTCATTTTAAAAAGTGACGAAGCAGCGTCCTCCGTCTCTTTCGCCGCTTGTCTTTGTCCTCAGTCCTGACAATTGTGCTACTATAATGCATTGAGCTGGCGGTTTGGGTTCGGCTGGTTGATGAAAACATTTTCGCCGGTCGGCGGTGCAGATTGGCCCTCATAACGGGGTGGGTGGGTAATAAGAAACACTGACCTGTGCATTAATACAGTGCAACAGGAATGTGCATAATACGGCCCAACTACAGCTGCCAGTTCATATTCAAACACACTCTGAATTGCTGTTAATTATTTACAGATTTAAATTCTCGAGGAGGAAATCCAATGAATGAGCTAAATAAAATCACAACAAACAGCGATGGACTCAGCCAATCTCTGATATGATAATCTAATTGCTCAACCCTAGTCTGCACGACTACGATCCTACTGAAAGCCATGAAATGAAACGCAACAGTAGAATAGTACAACCTGCTGTGAAATTGATGATGCAGCCCTCAATTCATACTAAAAGTTGAATGCACCAGACAGAAAACTTGACATGTCAAAAGTGATTTTGACATTTTATCACCTGCAGAATCAAAAGCCTTCCTGTCAGACAAGCCATCAGTGATGCTGTATAGGATCCACAAGGACCAATAACTCCATGTTTGCCCTGCACTGCGTAATGAAAGATCAGCCCGTCTCTGGATGGGAGCCATCCCGACATATTGGTTGAGATACTAATATGAGCCGGTCTCTGTCTGTCCAAACACACTTACCAGAGCCGCTGTGTCAGCCTTGAGTTATTTGCACAGATGATATGTATTGAGCTGAATTCAATTACATGCACTCACAACAAATGGCCCTTCAGCGATGATGGTGATATAGTCTCCAACAGAAACAGCGCAGGAATGGGAGTCCATTTCACGTAAATATCTGCTGTTTGACGAAGATCTCTGCGCAAATCCACTGTGAGCTTTGTTAAACCGGGATTTCAGATGAAAGAGAATGTGGCTCAGGGGGTGGAACAGCTATACTGACATGGTCAAATGTAATCACATACAGTTCACACGACTGAAAGGCTTATTCAGTATCAATAGATAGACGGACATTCATTTGATACATTTGGTAACTGAACAATCCAACAACCACACCATTGTCTCATTGTTCTTTTTTCTATTCGTCATGACAGACGAGAGACAACCGCCTACTCTGATCACCTAAAAGCAGAAGTTTAAATTAACTGGTGACTCAGTGAGCCTCGACGATCTCTCTGTGGTTCTGATGGCAGTCCTACGTTCCGGCAATGAGACACATCTCATTATGTGGAAAATCGCACTGGCTCAGCCGATGTCATGCCAGGCAATAAGACAGCCGCGTCGTCTTTCAACGCAATTTAAATGTCTACGTGACAATTGGAAACAACAGTGGCACTTCAGAGATCACGACCGGCGTAGAGCAAATTGGACAGTTGGCTTACCGAGTCTGTATCGAATGCTCTGTAAAGTTTTAATGTGCCTGTGGAGGGGGGGGGCAAGAGGCAGTTGAGAAAAATACATCACACATTTTTGTCCACACATCTCCTTCTGCAGACATAAATACAAGAGAATAAAACGATGTATGCTCTTTTCTAGTCCTATTATATGATAACATTCCTTCTATTATTTAACCGCATCTTGATATCTCTTCTCATCTGCTCAGAGTGAGAGAATGGGTGGTGAAACGGCCATTATGATTGAAATGGACGGTCTTTAAAAACAAAGAGAAAACGTTGTCCCTGCAGTTAAGGCAAAATAGAAATAGAAACCCTTTTTATTGTCATATACATATACACGAAATTTGACCTCTGCATTTGACCCATCCCTGTATATAGGGAGCAGTGGGTTGCCAATGACAGGCGCCCGGGGAGCCGGGGGTTCAGTGTCTTGCTCAGGGACACTTCGACATGTGACACGTCCCAGTCGAGGATCGACTGGGACCAAAGAAAAACCATCATTGGAGGAAGCGGCCGGCCTGGCTTCAACTAGCCGCCCGACCCAAGATTGGATCCTGACGAAGATGAAGAAAAAACAGAAGAGCTGCTGGCGCCTAAATGATTCATCAGCTGTGAAATATTAAGCAGCTGTAAATCAGCGTGGAGAGGGAGGATCAGACCTGTAACTTAAACCAATGAAACCCTGCGCTAATTAAGAACAGACAGACAGACAGACAGAATGAGGAGGAGAAAGTAAGGAAGAAGAAGTTGACACATACGTGAAGGATAATGAGGTGCAGAGGAGAAGCGGGAGCAACAGTGAGAAGATGCACTGAAAAGCTGAAGGTACCCAAAGCTAGTTTAGAAGGAATACTGTACTGAGGAAAAAGGGCTGCACAGGAAGTATGCATGGCACACATCCACCCTCGTATATTTCTGTCATCTACATATCAGCATGATCTCAATGTGTTTTTATAAAAAGAGAATATTTGTGAGTATGTTTTCTTGTATGTTGCTATACCTGAATGATCAGGTATGAAGACCAAATGAACAAGCAGAATGTGCAATCATTTTGATCAGTTTTCACACTCTTCTCACAGATCACATATCAATCAGGCTACATCCATATTAATACTCTGATCTCCGTCTACACGGGCGCTTCAGCACCATTTCACAAATGATTTCCGCCCATACATACACAGCTGAAAACCAAAATCACATGACACGAAGCAAAGTAAAGTCCTCCGTTTTGTGGTCATCGCCCTCCTCAAAGCGGGAAACCGTGACTTCAGACGTCCGCTCCGATAACGGCGCTGCTCACTCATCGCTCCAATAACAGTTGCTTCCTCCTCATGTCGGCAGTAGTACAATTATAAAATACAGAGTGTAACTGCACAACAGCCGCTAGTATAAACAACAAGGTCAGCAAAGCCTGTAATCCGGTATCCATGTTGAATTAACTGATCGGCAATCAAGGCTGCTGTTTGTTTTCTTCCGGCAACGTGAGGAACCAGGGAAGGGTGCGTCGTGATTGCTAAGACCCAATCAAGTAGCGAACGAGGATGCCTGTCTTTGTTTTCAAAGGTCCCCGTTTCTGCCTGTCCAGACTACAATGTACACCCGGAGCTTTCAAACTGAAACAGCGTCAGAAGCATTTTCAAATGTCTGTGTGTTGGGGATTGTAAAAAGCCGGAGAAGTGTGGACACTAGGTATTTTAAAAGGAAAACGTAGTTGTGTGGATGTAGCATCAGTGTAGCATCAGTGTAGCTCGTGCTATGATGCCTCATCCTCAGGTTAACCTTTCTGTTTGCACTGTAGCTACCACTGTTCACACCCAGTTCTTCCTCTAATAGATCCAAACAAGTTGCTGTCACTGGAAGCATAAAACATCACTTTCTGTGGAAAGACAAATGTTATTTAGTCCATGATATGTCAGAGCTCTCTTGAACTTGCTCTCTCAATTATATCATTTGGCACGAGTAAGCAGTAATAACAAAATTAATCATTTTAACAGCATCAAGGATTGCTCTTAATTGCGCTATAAAAGCTTGTTAAACTTTGAAATGAACTCCTCCACCACCTGCCACACTCTCTCTCTCTCCTACCCTCAACCTTCCCTGGCTCCACAGCAGTCAAGGACACAGCTTTTGTTTTAACAAGCCAGAGAGGTCCCTACAGGAGAGTCCACTGTTAACATTGACAATATTGTCAATAGCCAGCAGCAGCCCATAGAGCCCTGGAGCGATCCTGCTAAATGAACAACTACAACCTGCCGGATCCAGATGACACACACAGCTGTGAAGCTAACTGGCTGGGACATAAGAGTTATCTGATCTAAAGACAAGCTGGGACCTTAGCCGGAGAAGTCTAGAGCTGGAATTTTCCTAATTACCAGTTAACGGAAAACACCGAACAGAACTACCATAAGCACTAAGCTGTAGCCTCCTAAAGGTTCCTCTGACAGACACGCAAAGAGGCAACCCAACTACAACTCAGCTCACCCAACCAAGGCATGAGCTGTAGCGCTGATGTTCCTGAAAGGTAACAGGCCAAGCTACCAACCTGCCTGTCACCACACAAACACAAAAAACAGTTCACCACATCCCTCCTTTATTACCAACTTGCTTACCCTAATGAACCATTAAAAACCTACTGCCACTGTGAAGCAGCAGTCTTCAGGTTCCACCTGCAAGGCAACTGGGTCCAATACCCAGACACCCAACAGGCTGTGCAATGCTCTTATTACTGAGTCTTGAACTACCCAGAAACCTCAAGAACATGACCATGATCACAAAAACCAGAATACAAAATATGTAGTCAGCAGGAAACACAAGAAACTAGTTTTGATCTGTTAACTAACCCACTAACAGTAAGAACAGCCCATACACAGCTATCACTGCAGCCCGTCCCTCTGACTGCCTAACCAGAGACTAAGTAAGCTCCCCCCTAGTCGTCAGGTGCTGTCTTGTGGTGGTACTTACGCACTAAAACCCGCAGGCTCGGTAAAGCAACCATGAACTGGCAACCCACCTCCAGCCTCGGACGTGCCCCGAGACAACTGCTCTAACCTCTTTCACACCACACTACAGAAACCCCCCAACGAACTCCATAGGGAGTCCGCTCTTCAGCCTAACAGGGACAGACCAGCAGCAATTTACTCACCGTGTATACAGGACCACCTAAACTCTGTTCCACAAAAACCACCAGCATATCACATGCTCAGTGACACAAACACTCTCAGGAACACTGATCACTGCAGCTGCTACAATAACCAAACACAGGACAACAGCCGACTCACCAAACTCGTCCAAGTCTCCCAAACAACCAGACTGCACATCTCACTCACTTAAACGAGGTGCACCTGCCCACCAGGTTACAGCTGCTACTGATTTTAAGTCAATGCAGACACCGGATCAACCAGAAATGGACGTGCCCCCATATGTCACGACCCGGCTCAAAAGGCCACAACATGAGGGAGACAAGACGAGTATAAAAGTAATACATAGACATTTATTTAACGAACCAACTACTAAACAAACAAACAAACAGTTCCTCCACACAGGAGTCGGAGAGGAGAGGAGCAAAAACAGCCAAAGAAGAGCTGGGACCTACAGCAGGCCCAGGTGTGGCTCATCAGCAGCAGATTAGCATCCTGAAAAACAACCTGAAAACAGGACACAGACCCCTGGTGGAAGGGAGGGGTCGTCACACTGCCCACACACACAGTCTTCAACATTAACCACACCTGCTCATCAGAGCAGCTCTACTGATCCCAAAGTCCATGGTGGGAAATAGGCCTTTACTGCTGTTACACATGCCTTTGTCTTTCAGCCCCCTCCAATCACAAAGACTGTCAATGCAGCACACCTAAGACTAGAGCTGCTCGAGGGCCATCAGTGTCAGGATCCCTGTCAGACCAGACACCTCCCATGGCCACACAGCTGCAGACACTTCAGGTAATCACCTCCTGCGGGCTGACACACCAGACCCAGATCCTACTAACGAGATCTGGGCAGTATTAGAACCCTGGTCTTCCAGACCTGTGTTGTCAGTCCATACAGTCTTCATGCCGGAACAGTCGGCACAGGCTTCAACCCGGTACGTCGTCATTCCCAGACCAGCTTCAACCCGGTACTGTCTTCTGCCTCGAGTACCTGTTAATCTGCCTGCCCTCCGGTGTCGATCCACGGGACATCACACCGTCGATCTGCCTGCAGCCCTGTGTCGGACCAAGGGATCCACACAGTAATCCTGCCTGCCTTCCGGTATCGATCTACGGAGAACCACCCCGTTGATCCCGCATGCTGCACCTTCTAAAAATAAAGTATTTTCGTTTCCTCAATCCTGTCTCGTGGTCTGCTATTGGGTCCTGTCCAGAACTCCCTTGACAATCGCAGCCAGATTCCCATCAACATCGCCTCGTCTGAGGCACTGGTGTACAGTTAAAGTTTCAGCTCTTGTTACTTTGCTGGATCTTTCCATGATTAGTCTCGTCATGCACCAGTAGAGATCGGGTTAGAAACAAACTGGTCTCCATAGCTGCCTATGCCAATGATATTTACACCAATATGTGGTGTGGAAGACAATTGGGTGGTTTGTGATTGTCGGGGGAATCACAATAAGGTTTTTAGAAAAGAAGTACAATCAATCCCAATTGGAATACTGAAAAACAATATCTGCAATTTGTGAAGACTTTGTTGTTAAGAATTCATCTTGAAATAATAAGTTGATGTCTTGCACATCTGTCTCAGATATGTTAAGCTGCTGACTGTCATACAATGGATCAAATGAAAGATGTGTTCTTTCTGCTAAATCACTTTGAGCAAGCCGACTCCAACGACTATGAATCACACTCTCCATCACATTGACATATTCATATTCTTAGTGAGGAATACAAATGGATGAGTGTGCCTGCATGTCTGTCTGCATTTGTCTTTGTGTGTTTAGTCTTTTGGTCATTACCAGTGTATCAGCAAAACATCAACACAGCACAGCAATGGTCCAAAGATGAGTCTGGGCTGAAAGAAACACCTGTATCTGGATAATGAGCTGGATGAAAAACAGTACAATACAAGCAGTGGCAGCTACCTCTTCATTCACACCTCAAATCAACACTAACCGAATGTACAAAGCAGCACATATTTCAGGAGAACTAGCCTGTTCAATGGGACTTGTTCAAGTAAAACTTGCCATGTGCAGTGAGAAGCAATTTATGTTCCTGTGTGCTCCGCTCTCATCTTCCTGATCGCCAATTAACAGGGTTTTTAGGGTGACAGCTGGGAAACATGGGTCTGCATCGTTACTCGACGAGGACACAACGCGAGATGGAGCAGCAGGCGCTGGGACTCAATGTGACCCAGAGCCTGACTCTCAGACCCAATGTCAACCAAATCACTACATGGACCCACGTACACACACTGCTTCCATCTACAGGGGCTGAACCCAGAGGAGAACACAGCTCAAATCATTCCTGGGTCAATTATCTGTTAAACGGATGAGTTCAAGATATCTGTGAGTATATGAGTGAGTGAGTGTGAGTGAGAGATATATCGAGGGAAATAAGTTTCATGCCTAAAATGACAAGGGTCATTCTGTATAATTACTCAATTTCCACCAAAAAAACACTGCCACGCACCAACAAAACACATATAAACCTAATTATACCATAGTCTAGGTGAATACTGATTGGCTGCAGGGTGTACATTAATTCCTAATAATGGACACCTTGTGGGGCATTAATCCATATTTAGACCCGTCTCTTTTCTACAGATCAGATTGCCTGTCCTTGTTTCAGTCCTTGCCGGCCTTCCCTCTGGATCTTATTAAAGTCTTACACAAGTGCAGTGAACATCACAACAGCTGGAGAGGCCCAGAGTGAGAGGTGGGAAGGGTGTGAATTGTGAAACCCCAAAAAAGACAGATGTTAAAGAAGCCCAGTCCGTTGGCTGTAAGCTCCTGAGGTGGTGTTCCCTCTGGAGTAACCTGGTTGACGCGCTCGTTGTAGGCTATGCTAAACTATCTGTGAGGTGTGGTGCATTCGATACATCACAGAGACGTTTGTTTAAATATATATATCCCATTTATTCTCCTGGTTGTGGAACAACATACAAAAAAGAACATTATTTCCACCAACAGTAAATGCACCACATTAGCGTATCGCAGTCAAAACCTTTTGCCCTTCCGGGGTCAAACACCTGACAAACACAGCGATTTCAGGACCTATATACCCGAGCCCAGGACAGGAATACAGCGCCACCCAATGTACACACGAAGAAATACAGTTGTATTTATAATACCATTTTTGGCTCTAACAACTGCCACTGTTACCACCTGAAGGAAGAAAACGTTCTGATATTACACTATTTTAGGAATAGATTGAGTTTGGGGGATAAAATGGGCTATCAACGTTCCTCAAGTGTTTTTATTGAACCATGTTTTAATTAAAAGCTCAGTGCCTGAGGAGATGAGACAAACCAATGATCTTGTCCAATATTTCCATTCATTAAAAATCTTGTCCCAACTTGCGCAGGGCAGTACAATGCAGCTTCCCCATCCTCAGCTGATCATGAACATAACATGCCTAAATAAGCGCTACGTCACCCGTTGTATACGCGGACAAATGCGTTGGTCTGCTGTCGCCGGCTGCTGATTGATTTTGCATCCATGGATTAAAAAGGATTTAGAGCTGGTCATGGTGTCAGTTTGGGGTTATTACAAAGGTATGGACACCACAGCAGACTGCTGATGACAGACAGAAGGGCAGACAGGAAGGCTCTGGTCTGATCATTTCTGGGCATACAGTGCAGAGAGAGTGTACCTGCATGTCTGTGAGTGTTATGGACCGACTCAGTATCATGGCAGGTGGTGAAATAGTCACTAAATGCAATCTATTGGTTTCGTGCACATGGACACAGGTGGTCCATTTTGTCCAGAACAAAAAACAATGGCGATGGAAAGTCAATTAGGATCCCTTGTCGTGGTGGACACACAAATGAAATGCATCCATGTGACTATGCAATGGTCAGACCAGAACATGTGTGTGTATGTGAGACAACTAAAGAAAAGGAATGAGAGACAAGGAGAGAGACTGAGGAGAAAAATTCAAACAGATGAGATGAGACATTCAAACAAACAGGAGAGAGACATTTGGACAAGAAGGTTATTCCTGTTGGCGTGTGATGGTGCTTATACTGTTGATGGATGACCCCCAGCACACAAACCCACGCCCTCCAGGCTGCACTGTGGAGCCATTATGCAGAGATCTGTTAGAGAGCTGGCATTAAGAATGAATGGAGTGGCTCTGCATCCTATTAATTAAGCAAGGGGTCTATTGAGCTCTGGTGGCAGCAATATTAAATGCAAGCCTAATGTCATCAATCAGAAAGCCGGTCTCACGAGCATGTGCACACAAATACACACCAGTGTACAAGCTTAGTCACAAGACATATGCATGCTCACACACACACACACACACACCACAAAATCACACACTTCCTGTATTTGACTGACCTGATTCCCAGTCCAACCCAGCTCACAGCCCTGTTCACCCGAGCCACGACAAACTCATTTCAAAGATTTGGTCATGTGCTTTAAGAGGATTCAGTGTGTTTGTTTTTCTGATCCACCTCGTTTTATGTTTATGAAGTGGACTATTTTTTATATATGTGTGTATATATATATATATATATACAGTATATATATACACACACACATACAACCTATTCATTTTCTATGGACAGCGGGAGAGCCGACTGCTTGATTCCCGCTCATAAATACACGGCTCTATAGTGCGACTACATGTCCACTCCACAGGGCACCTTCAACCAGCGATGCTCCACTTAGGGGTTACAACTCTCTCGGGTGCATTAGAGGGTCTCTGGTGGAGGTAAGGAAATGGTTCTACAAATAAATGTCTTTTATCATGTCTGGACTTTTCAGCTTTTTTGGCATTAAAAACAGAATAGGTCAAAAGCCTGTTGGCCTACCTTTATGATAATTATATTAAACAACTGAACAGGGAAACATCTGTAATCTAGGGTTTACTGGACAGCCTATGTGATAAGATAGGATCCTAAAAGCTGCTAAGTAATTAGATCTAAACAGCCCCGTGTGGCTACAGAATTTGTGCTTGTGCTCGATAATCTGATCCATGTCAGCAGATAAAGCATTGTGAAAAATCCTCTTGTTAGCACCAGGAAACCAATCAAGAATCCAGTATCTGTCACACATTATCAAGAAGGAACCATGTTAAACAAGGCTGCAGTGTAAACACACAATTAGTTCAGTCAATGCCGACTCAGAACTACACTTGTGAGTCTGTTCAGGACCCGTCCAAAGGGGGCAGGGCCCCACCAGAGGCCTCTGGTTAAGACGGTGAGATTAAACCCTTCTGACTGGGTTTGTATCTGGCCATCCACAACGCAATCTCATTTCCTCTGGCCGAGATACATCCGATAACATCATTACCAGGGCTGTAACCGTGAGTTAAAAACTCTGATTACTGCTGCACAATGCCGGGCTTTCAGTGCAGCACCCAGGCAAAGTGAATTACCCAGAGAATTGGCACATGGTGTAGTGATTCCATTGACACGACCTTCTGCGTTCCACCAGCGGCTGCTCTGATTGAGGACTGCCAGGCTTCAGAGAGGAGATCTCACAGTGAAAGGCCCATCAGTGGCTTGAATCACATCTCATTGCCTCTGCTGGAGCATACCTTTTTTTTGGGGGGGCAGACTTTACTGAGTCTGGTAGGGATGGAAGCTGGAGCAGTCATGAGATATCAAATTCATGCCTTTTCATGCCTTCAAACCTCTTAACCTCCATATTTATAGAAGAGGGAATTGTCTTGTGTCTCTCGGTCATTTTAACTTAATTTTGGCTAAACTTGCTACAGAGGGTATAAAAACATTCACATTGTTTGTATTCACGGTTAAGTTGAGCAGTTTTAGTTTGACTTTTAACTGATCTAGTTTTCAAACGGTGGATGGCAACAACACATAATAATGGATTTTGAAGCCACGTAAGCAATGGGCAGAATATGCAAAATGAAAAAACGCTGATAGAAATAAGTACAGTAGGTACTGCACTGGTGGAGAAATAAAGGTAACGGATGAGAGCGCTTTAGAGGAGGCTCAGAGCAGACAGATAACCTACTGTCAGCAGAAGGAGAGAGCAATACTGTTGCTTCGTTTACAACATCACAGCATCCATTACCATCAATTAAACTGGGGGCCTGGAGGCTCGCACGCACACACAGCATTCAGTAAATAAATGGATCATTCCAGGCAAAATAATGAACTAATTGGAAACAGTCAGGGGTTTACATTAGGAGACGGAAGTCAGACAAAATGGGAGAGGAGGGACAGAACGAGAAAAGCTGTGAGAGAGGACGGGGGATAAGAGAGTCAGAGTAGAGGAAGAGAAGTAGAAGCAAGAGACGGTAAATATGAGCCAGGAAGGTCGAAAAGAGTACTGGAGAGAGGAGGAGAGAGAAGGGGGGAGATGAGGACGATGGAGTGACAGAGGGGAGGAGAGAAACAGCTTAGTGTGAAGCACAGGAGGCAGACATGGCTGAGGAAGGGGAGCTGGAAATGGTGGAAGAATGAGAGTGAGGAGTCAAGCAGAAGCAGGAATACATTGAGATAAGGACAGCACGAACAACACAGCATTGACTCATTTTTCATAGGTAATATTTCATAGAATTTATCAATAAAAATACAATCATTTATTTTCTGCAAGTAACCACTAGAGATGGCTGTAACAAAAGGACAAAAATACATAACACCAACCATTGTTGGCGGTTTACACAGACTTTGGGGTGGTTGAAATTAGTTTTCGGGACGGTGGTGAGTGTGGAGCCTTATATAACAATATATTATCTATTTCTAGTGATTATTCTACGAAGGACTTTTGAACAATGAATTTTAATGAATATACCTTTGGCTTATATATGTCTCATATTATATTAACAACACAGAACAGTGATGGCACCAACATACACGTGTGAAGATGTTATAATTGAGGGTGAGTGTGTGTGTGTGTCGTATTCAATAAAATCTGAATGTTACGTATGATGTTTACATCATCTTCTGTTGCTAATGGTATCAGGCGGCAAACCTCCAGGTCCGAAAAATGAAGCAGATGCAGGAGTGCCTTAAAGCTGCATTCTCTCTAATGACCACCAGGGGGCGACTCCTCTGGTTGTATAGAAGTCTATGAGAAAATGACTCTACTTCTCTCTTGATTTATTACCTCAGTAAACATTGTAAACATGAGTTTATGGTCTCAATCTCTAGTTTCAAGTCTTCTTCAATACAGCATGATGTTCATTTAGTACATTATGGTCCATTTAGAGTCACACAGACCATAAAGCAGGGGATGCTTTAGGGCGGGGCTACACGGTGATTGACAGGTCGCTACCAGAGCCACCAAAGAGCCAAACTCGAGGCTTCAAAACGTCAGTCCGCAAACCAATGGCCCTCACAACTATACACAATCTATGAATGTGACCCAGTATTCTGCGTTAACTGATAATCGTGCTCATTGTCAGGATCCCTGTCAGACCAGGCACCTCCCATGGCCACACAGCTGCAGCCACTCCAGCCGATTACCTCCTGCAGGCTGACACACCAGACTCAGGTCCCACTAACGCTTTCCCTGGCCCTATATAAACTCTGGTCCTGCAGTCTGGGGTTGTCAGGTCGTACCGTCTTTCACCCGCTTCAACCCCTTCAACCCTGGTGCATCTTCGGCTTCGAGCGCCTGCCTCCGGTGTCCGTCGGTCCGGGAATCCCCCGTGCCCTCCTTTGTGTTTACGGACTACTCACCGCCGCTCTGCCCTCCGTGGTGTTAACGGACTACACACCGCCGCTCTGCCCTCTGTTGTGTTAACGGACTACTCTCGCCGTCAAGCTGCCAGCTCTCCGGTGTCGAGCCACGGGACTCACACCGTCGATCTGCCTACTCTCTGGTGTCGGACCACGGGCTCCACACCTTCCTGTCATCTTAATTCAGGCTAAATAAAACCTGTTTATACCAACTTCTGTCTCCTGTGGTCTTGCTATTGGGTCCTCACCGTGAACTCCCGTGACACTCATGGCCTTAAAGAGTAACAGTTTTCCCCTTCAAACAGCTAATCACAGCTCATACATGATTTGATTAGATGAATCACTTCTCTTCTATAATCTGATCATGAAAATGACTGTTCTTGTTATCTATTCATTTCAAACTCTTAACACAAACTGTGTTGACCTGAACACTCTTCATCAGACAGCAGCAAAATATTATAAATATTATAAAATAAAATATTTTCCACAATTCCTCACATCCATCCGACTGTGTTGCTGTTAAAATCATATCAGCACAATCAACTAAAAAGAAAACCCAAAAACTCCTTTAATGGGTTGTCAAGATGTGCTTCGGTAGCAGCAATGTGTTAACTGCACACCGCAAGACGCATAAAAAGTGCTCCGATGCTTCGTTTTGCTGAGAATTTATGGCAAACTGTGAAGGGTTTGTCATAAAAATGTCCTCAAAAACTTTAAGCCAGGCATGGACTTTATGACTCCACATCTCTTTTGCTGGGTGTAAATGCCCTGGGTCCATACAAATGAGAACGGAGTCTCGGAGTCACTTTTCTACACATGTTTCACACACGTAGTCGCACTCATAATGTAGAAGGAAAAGCTGCAATTTACAACCTCAAGTCGCAGAAACTCATGTAAATCTGTCCTGCTGTCATAGAGCGAGCAGTGCAGAAGAGACAACAATTAGGCTGATGTCATCACTGCTCTGCTGATGGGACAGCCAGGCAGTGAGGGCGGCCATGGGCCGAAATGGACGGGGACGGAATTATCCGTCAAAGTGACAGTGTGTTCATTCCACATGAGGGGTGTGAAACAGAATATACATCGTCCCTCCGGACTGCGTATAATGTATCCTACTAGAGTAAAGAATCATGTGTGTGTGTGTGTGTGTTAGGTTAAAGTCCAATCTAAAATAGATGAAGCAATGACCCAGTGTGGGACCAACAGATGGAGGAACAAGCAGCCAGCACTGTGTGTGTGTGTGCGTGTGTGTGTGTGTGTGTGTGTGTGTGTGTGAGAGAGAGGGAGAGAGAGATGATTATGAGTTTTCCATAAAGTCAGACCAAAGCCGAATGACATTACATTAGAAGCAGTCACAACATTTTCCTTAATGGAGCTAATGTCCTAAGAGAGACATTTTACTTTAATCAGACTAATGCTTTTATTTACTTGAAATGCAGAGAAGCAGAACCGTTGTTTATGAATAAAGTGATGATGTATGATTTTCAGAGAAAAGAAGACACGGGGGAGAAACACAGTCATGAGAGAAAAGAGATTTGATATCAGTAGAAGTATCTGATGAGGTTTCTATGGAAAGGAACACCCATCGACAACAGTTTGGAAGACTGGGCATTAAAGCCTACAAAGTTCAAAAAGTCACTTTTTATTGCCATTTCAGACTGCCAATGTACAAACATGTAATACTTAATATTCAATGCATGTCATATTGTGTAATTTAGTCTGCAACTGAAATGAATGGCCCTTTAGAGAGTGAAGCATGAGCTGGGCCTGTGACATCATGACTTCTATACCTCATCAATTAAGACTTAGTATTTCAAAATGATGAGTTAACAATATCATTATTACAAAAGGCTTTATGATTATGAGATCAATATCTTGTAATTGTTTAGTTCAATTGTGTTTATCTACAAATTAAAAAAGGAGACAGGAAGCGGTGTCATCAAAAAGAACGGAAATAGAAAAAACTGCTTTTAAAGGGTTGTCCTTTTTGGAGCAAGGTGTGTGTGTGTGTGTGTGTGTGTGTGTGTGTGTGTGTGTGTGTGTGTGTGTGTGTGTGTG